>NC_090891.1:11718682-11733682 GCF_036669925.1 Montipora capricornis | reverse complement strand
GACCTGGCTCAACAAACGATTTGTATGTAACGCTACGCTACTGCGCATCAACCATTTGTCTTTTTCTTAGTAGCCTAAAGCGCTAAGGAAATGAACAAGCGACGACTGGCAGCAGCCTTTACGCCAGATGCAGTTCAACAACGTGTTGATCAAAGAAACAAAGCCCAGGACGAGTTACATGCTGCCTTTTCTTTTTTACATGCTATCGACATACGATCTATTCTTGCAGGTAACTTGGTTATCACGGAGGATCAGGCTTTGCTTTTGCTCTCTTCAAAATTAACGTTTCGAGGAGTTGTGCTTTTGAAAATGGCCTTAGATCATATCCCCATTACCGTTAGTGTCATCCCCAGAGGAACTACAATACCTCTTCGCTTTTCGATTGCAAAACAAATCCTTGAAAAAAACGGTGTCAAGTTGTTAGAGGCTGAAGTTCAGATTCATGCCCGTATAATGGAACGATACTGCTCAGTGTTTTGCGCATCATTCAAATTTGAGTTTGACGATTCTTTATGGGAAATCACGGGTGAAGGCAGCTATCACTACAACAGATTCATTGTGCCACCAGTGGAATCATGCCTGCATTGCGATAACACCCTGGCAATGAATAATATGCCTTCTAAAGCAATAGTTTACGGGACAACAGGTCCTCTGCCGGCAACGAAAGTGACACTTTGTTGTAATTGGTGCAAAACAAGCTGAGCGAGAACTCCAACTGCAGCAGCAATATCTGGTCTTGTTGCTGTTGACATATAGGTTAGACATCCAATCACTTGTTGGTAAATCTGAACATTGAAAGGTTCGTCATCTGGTGTTAAGTGTTGAAATTTCCTTCCGGGCTCAAGTGGAGTAGAGACGGGTCTACAGTTTTCCATCCCAATTTTCTTGAGGACTTTCTCTACGTAGTTAGGCTGAGTTATGGTCAATGTTCTGTTCTCTCTGTTTCACTTGATTGACATACCAAGCAGGTTGTGAATCTCACCTTGGTCAATCATCTCAAATCTTTTGCATAATGCAGCTTTCTCTTCTTTAAGCAGTGTAATGTTGTTTGAGACTGGAATGATGTCATCAACGTACACCCCCAAAAACACGAAACTGATTTCACCATTAGCTTCTTTCACCGACTTCACATAAATGCAGCCATCTGCATTGCTTTTGCGATAGCCAACTGATTTCAGGTATTCATCCAGAGAGGTATTCCAACAACGAGCTCACTGTTTAAGTCCATAAATGCTCTTCTTCAATTTGCAAACATGATTGGGTTTAGCAACATCAACAAATCCTTCTTGATTTCACAGTCCAATGAACCGTTCAAAAAATCAGTTTTTACATCCATTTGGTGTATCTCCAAATCTTGTGCATTAACCAGGGCAAGTAATGATCTCACAGATGTGTACCGTGCCACCGGTGAAAACACTTCATAATCAACACCTTTCTTTTGTGAATATCCTTGTGCACCAAGCCTTGCTTTGTAGCGATCAATACAACCATCTTTGTCACGCTTGACTTTCAAGACCCAACGAGAACCAACTACATTCTTTCCTTCAGGTGGAGGCACTAGATCCCATGTATTATTCTTTAACAAGGAATTATATTCTGATTCCATGGCTTCTCTCCATTGACTAGAATGTTCACCTTTCAACGCTTCTTGAACTGTCTTGGACCTACTTGGCTTTCTTCGCTGCCTTATTGGTCCCAGGTTTTGAACTTCTTCCATAAATTTATCTTCGTATGTTCTCTTCACTGGTTCTTCTTCATTTGGTGCTCCCACTGTTTGAAACATCTGTGGAACTGCTGATTTAATATTCTTCTCAACTGGTGGTTCAACATCCTCTGGAACAATGGGTTCTTCCTTCTTCTTTAACATCATCGGAACTTCAGCTTTTTTATTTAAGGGATGCACTGCAACACTTTTACTTTCAGTTTCTTCATTTATGTCTGAAAAAATGTTCCTCAGCTCTGCTTGGGCTGTATCCTTTGATTCCATCTCATCAAAATGATCAAAGTTCACTTCAAAGAATTGTACAGTTCGACTCACAACAAAATTCTTCTTTTTCAGATGATACAGTTTGTATCCCTTGACACCAGGAGGATATCCGACAAAAATTGCATTGCTTTGTGGGCTTTGGCATCGAGCTTTCTGCATTATTTGTCTGGAATATGTAGTACACATAACTCACAGCCAAAAACTCTCAGATTGGTAATGTCTGGTTTTCTCCCAAATAAACATTCAAAAAGGGTTTCATCTTTCAATGCTGCTGTGGGGCTTCGATTGTGAAGATAAACTGCTGTGCTGCATGCTTCCGCCCAGAATTCAAGTGGTGAATTGTCTTGATAGAGCATAGATCTTGCTCCCTTTATAATAGTGTGATTCATTCGTTCAGCAACTCCATTTTGCTGTGGACTATAAGGGCCAGTGAACTGGTGCAATATTCTCCTTTCTGAACAGAACTTGAAGAAATCATTGGAAGTGTACTCTCCTCCATTGTCACTTCTGAGAACTTAAACATCTTCCTCTGCGAGAATGTTCAGTTTCTTAATCTGATGACCAGTATGTTTCTCAACAGAATTGACATATTCCATGAATTTTGAAAGTACTTCACTCTTGGATTTGATGAAATAAGCAGTTGCGTATCGTGAAAAATCATCTGTAAACGTAACCTTGTACCTACTACCACCTTTCAATAAATTATTGCACTTGCATTGGACCGCATACATCACTGTGGACAATCTCATACGGCATGGTTGCCCTGTGTTGGCTTTGTTTTGGGAAGGGCTTCTTCTGCATCTTGCCAAGAACACATGCCTTACACTCCTTTATTTGTAGTTGGGTGTCTGAATCACAGCTCATGCCATCGACCATTTCCTTCTTCAGTAACTGATTGATATAGGCATAGTTCAGATGACCCAATTAACTTGCGGTGCCAAACTGCAAGCGATGGTGTACTATTTGCTGTTGAAACTTGAGCGTACTTGGTAGAATTGGTTATGTATGCACAGCTTGTCACGCAATAGACTTCCAATAACAAATTCTTGGCCATTCTTCCGTACTAAACAGTTATCCTTGTCAAATTGGATTTCTGCTCCCATCAGTGCAATTGCAGTTACTGAAAGTAAGTTCTTGGTCAACTTTGGTACAAACAACACTTGATGCAAATCAAGGACAATTTCACGAGAACTGTTTAACGTAGGGAGTTTGACTTTACCTTTGCCATGTGCAAGAATTACTGTGCTGTCTCCCAGGTAAATATTTCTTGGTTCTTGGTACTGAACATAGTTCTCTAAAACACTTTTGTTGCTTGTCATGTGCTTTGTCGCTGCTTAGTCAATAAACCATTTATTTGACTGATTCATCATGCTTGAGATTAGTGCAACTCCTTCGAGTTCTGCCATATTTGAATTTTCTTTTCTTCTTCTTTGGGTGTGTTTGTTATTCAGTGGACAGTGCTTGGCAATTATGCCCATCCTGGTTACATTTAAAGCATTTGGTTCCCTTGTATCTTTCATGATCATCATGGTGAAATTGAGAAGAATCTTTACGAACTGGGTTGAAATTCTGCAAATGTACACTGCAAACAAAACCGGATCCACCACGTGCTTGATAATTTCCTTTATTGGAACTTCTTTCTCTTCTTTGATTCACGAAGAGCACATTGCCAGACTTTTCTTTCTTGTTCTTCTCAGTCCGTTTCATATATTCTTCAATCAACAATGCTTTGATATTCTCCCAGTCTAGATCATCGACATTTCTGGCATTTAAACTGCTCAGCAAGGGAAGTCATATGGGTTAAATATTGCAACAAATCTGAGCCTTCTTTCACACTTGCTGTGTAAAACTTATGGTTTATGCAGACAATCTGTGTGACTGATACAAACTCAAATTGCTTCTGCAAGATTTTCCATGCTTCGAGAGGGTTGGTAACCGAAAAAATGTGAACATGCAATTCTTTCTCCACATTCAGAGCAATCAGCGAATAAGCTTTGTCAGATCATAATCGAAAAGCATTCCTTACAGTTGCAGTACTGTTGCAGGATCTCCTGGGGGTATTTCTTGACCTTCCTGGGTAAATCCCCACAGACCACGCTCCATTAAAACAAGTTTTATGTTGTACTTCCATGTATGATAATTCTTCCCGTTCAACTTCTCGATCTTTACAATTTCTGACATCGTCGTCATGTGCCAAGGTAAAATACACTTCAAATCCCTACAGTAATAACTTCACGTCCTGGGCCCATAACCTGTTAAGAAAGAGAACTATCCATACAGTCAAACAGGACCTTTTAATGAGAAAACAACAACACCGCGAAGTGGAAAGGACATACAGCAAAGATGGTGACGCAATGCGAGCAACAGAATTACGTCATGTGAGAAAATATTTATCCAATAGAAACAATGTATCAGGACGACATGTATCAGGGGTTGAAAGTCACAAATTTTTCAAGGCAATTATCGCCCTAAAGTTACCGACATTCTACCGACAGGTTCCCAACACGGTAACAGCATATTACCTTATTACCGACAGTGGGCCAACAGATGGCCTACAGATGGCCTACATGCAGTTATCTTTTCAGCAAACGTAAATAAGGCTGGTGGCTGACTGTCGGTGGAGGTGAGCTATTGGTCACAATTCTCTTTGTTAGACTAAGTGATGTTTGGACAACTGTAAGCTTAGCAAAAGTTAGCTTCAAAATCCAGTTGACACTGAAGGTATCTTGACTTTAAGTTGCAAACCCCGTTGAAGTCCTGAATTTTTCAGGCTTCTTTACGCAATTGCAAAAATTGCGTTCATAACTGCGAGGATCATAGCTTGACTTGATTTCACATGTAATTTGTACTACATGTACCAACTGGTGTTTCCGCTCTGTTATTGAAGAAAAGAAAGTCAAATTAAGGATGAACAGTTGATCGTTTTATGACACATGGTGTTCACTTTGGATTTGTTGTGTTGGCTATTAATTTTGTAATATCCTTTTAAACAAAGTGATTTGTTGATATTGTTGTCACAATAAGAAATATAAAGAACAAGAACATTTAGAACCGAAATACTCCCTTTGTCATATTCATGTTCATAATTTCATTGTTAGGTTATGGGCTAAAGTGGTGAATTGGGATAGCTGATGGGGTGCAGGGAGGCTCTCTTTGTCCATCAAATTACTATTGATTCTCCTTTTTTTTCCTGTTTTTTTTATAACAAAGTTTCCTATTTTTTCAATCCTGAGTTTCCTATTTTCCTATTTTTCTGAATGAACATGTCACTGGACACCCTGGGATAGACCCATGCAAAACCAGCTGTGGGACAAAATTAATGACTTTTTGTTTTGTCAAGTTTTACTGCATTTGGGTGATAAGACACACCTCAAATAAGAAACACATTGTGGGCAGGGGGAAGTTCAAGCAACTGCTAAGACTACATACAAAATGCTTCATAAAATGTTGAGAAACTCTGTTACAAACCATGCGCATGAGCCTGCATTGTGTACTATTATACAGTTGACAATCAAGAAATGAAGATTAATTTTTTTATTATTTGAAGACTGTTAAGCTCATCCAGTTAACTTAGTTAATAATCTTTATTGTTATGTAACCAAAACACCTCCAAGACTGCTTCAATACCTGGTTGGAATAAAGTTTGGCAGATTCTTATGTTCCATCCCAATAAAGTTATGCGTTTAAAAATTTTTCCAGCCATTTGTTCACTGTTTTCAAAGGTGGTTAAAAGAGGGTTGAAACCTGCACATAGCAACACACAGCCGTTCCATTGGAAAATAACAAGTTAATGAATAAATTATTTTTAAAAGATCAAGTGAAATCAAAAAGTGAATTGGAAAAAAATAATAAAGAAATAAATCATATGCATGCACAGACTATTTGCAGCATGGTCCATTTGAAATACTAATGCCGGTGATATATTATTGTTATTTTAATAATTATTAATAGTTCTCTTGATGACAGTCATAAATGTCATTTCCATAATAATGTCTTGTTCTCATTTTAAGGATCTTGTTTTCAAGTTATGGCACACCCCACATGATACAGGTAAATATACATACAGATTGCATTTGAATACTGGTAATGTATAATTTAACTTGGTGTCACTAACATTTTTCATAAGCAGTTAGTGAAGGTGAAATAGCTGGCAGTGATCACAGCAGCAACCCTAACAAAAGAGTTGAGTTGTAGGCTAAACAGATGGTAGTAAGAGGTCCTATAGGCTATGGTAAACCACTGGCAACCAGATTTAAATATTATGTTAATAGTATACTAGAAATACAATGACTTTCACCTAATGAGACACTCTGTTCATACAGTAGATGTACTCACAAAGGCACAAAAGTCCGGTGAAGATAGCTCATCTGAAGACCGTTTAATAGGGTTTGTATCATTTGACCTGTCACCATTGTTGGCTGGTATGAGGCAACTGATTGGATGGTACAATGTTATGGATTTTTATGGAGACTGCAAGGGACAGATCAAGGTTAGTTTATGTAGTGATGACTCAGTGGAGAGAGCATTGGTTACATTTTAGCTCTTATTATTATCACCTCATTGGAGCCTTGACCCTAAACATGAGATGCAATTAGGAACTTGACTATGATAGTGCTGGGACCTTACACATGTATCTTGGTTTTGGTAAGGTATTTGCACCAACAACCTGAATCAGCATTCCTTTTTCTATTAAGAAAACAAGTGCAAATTTAAAATGTGCTAATTTTGTCTTAACTCCTCTCAAGGAACCATTGAGTAACATTTATTTATCAGGTGTACATATACCATTTTTGGCACCCAGCAGTGCACTTGAACATTGTGATGTAAAATTTAAATTACTATGATCAGGAGAGTATTGCTGCATGAATGCCTAAGTGAGGAATGCACAAGTAACAGTGTATGCAATGATTTTAAGTAAATAGCAGTGACCAGGCATGACATATTGCAACCTTTTAGAAGTTTTGCTTTCAGCAATGACATCAATGCGAACACACTTTAAAACATACATATACATCCATATATTTTCCAGCTTAGCTATAGTTGCTCATCAATGATGTGGTCAATTTTGATATACAGTCCTTACTTGGAAACAAGTTGCTCTAATAGTTTCAAGTTTTGCTAATTGATTTCCAGCTTGGTGTGTCTCCTGTTATTCCTGTGTCACCACTGCGCTGTTCAACTGCTTCAAGAACAGGATACCTCCCCTCTTCAAAGCGAGATCTTCAAGTGAGTAGCAGTAGTATTGCCAGTGTAACCTTTTTCCTCTTTTATCACAAGAATTTGTTAGGTCTTAAAAACGTATGAGAATAACTTAGCAGTTGGTGAATAATGCAGTGCAGTGTGTGTGAAATGTGGGAAATGGATCCATGGAAGATGCATGAAAGTAAAGAGGGTGACCTCTAGGTTGGGGAGAGATTTTGTGTGTGGAAGATGCAAGAAGCAGCTGATGGATATGGTAAGTGGAACCGGTGGAGGAGTTGTGTGAATAGGTGGAAACGGTGAGAGGTTTCTGTTATTTGGGGGCTAGGGTGAATGCAATTAGTGGTGGCTGCGAGGCAGCTGTGACAGCAAGAGCAAGAATTGGATGAGTCAAGTTTAGGGAATGTGTAGAGTTGCTAAACTGAAAAAGGTTCTTTGTGAAGGTGAATGGTTTATCGGAGTTGTGTAAGAGTGGTGATGTTACCGTATATGGGAGTGAGACATGGTGTCTGAGGGAAAATGAGATAGCAATTTTGAGAAGGACTGAGAGAGCAATGGTGCAGGGCAATGTGTGGTGCAAAACTGATGGAGAAAAAGAGGACAGAGGACCTGATGGAGATGTTGGGATTGAAGGAAACAGTGGTTCAGATGGCAGTGAGATGGTACGGGCATGTGTTGAGGAGGGATGATGGGCATGTTCTGAGAAAAAGCGTTGGAGTTCGAAGTGAAGGGCAAGAGGAAGCGAGGACGACCAAAGAAGACGTGGAAGATGCAAGTGGAGAAGGAGAGCATTGGTTTGGAGAAAAAGGACGCCATGAATCGAGCGAGATGGAGAGCGGGAGTTAGATAGATTGCTGACAAAGTGGGGTAAATCCGGCCATCCTCGTTTACGGGGATAAACCCAGATCACAATTGGATAGATGATGATGATGATGATGATGTGTTGCATTTTTGAGAAGCCACATCATCATAGTTTTGTGACTACAGTGACTGGAATCTACCAGTCAACTTCTTCACTGTCCAACTGGCATGGATAGCTGTCGCCTAAAAGCAAAATTGTCTCCAGCCAAATAATCTTAAGTTTACTCTATCATACTAGAGGAATTCAGAATGGATGTGTTTCTCTTTAGGGTACATCATATAACACATCCTCAGTCAACAGTCCCCAAGAGGCTAATGATGCTTTCCACCAAAACATTGTAAAGCACAGATTTTGCAAAGGTGGAGTATCTTTGATTCATTTTAGCAAGAACACCAGAGATATGATTATTACACCTAATTATGGTTAACTACCTTTGCATTCTGTCCTTTTAGGTGGAAAGGAAACTGCAATAATTGATGATTTGCCTGTTTGTTCCACATCACATCTCTTCTCTCAGTTGAGGTATGCAAACAGTACAAAGGATGAAAGGAGTCCAGAAAGGAAAAGTAAAAGACAAAAAAATTCACCTTATTGATATAATTATTTAATGTTGACGTAAACAATTACGTATTTCGCCTTCCAGATCTCACAGGCTGCTGTGAAATCTCTAACTGCCAAATGGCATCCAATCAAAAACGTTCATTGGAAAATTGCGTCAGGCAGGATTGTTGTTGATCGCACCATTGTTTCCAAAAACTCTCACACTGTTGCCAAAAAGGGAGCACAACGTGTGTTGAGTTTGTGAAAATGTCTCAACAAAATCTTGTGTCAGTTTGTTTAGACCATCGCTGAAAAAGAAATCGTTTGGTGTTGTATGGGCACTGAATAACTAACAAATGTGGCGGGAATCCATATAAAAAATTGTCGAAAATTTTTCACAACTTGTTTGCAATATGTGTGTAAGTATAATAAATAAAAAACGAGTTTCCAGACACAGAGAAACATATGAAAGCACAAGGCCATAGGCCGAGTGCTTTTATTGTTTTGAGGTGTCTGGAAACCCCGGTCAAACACGATGCACAAGTTTTTGCTATGGCTTCTAAAACTATTCACACTTCTTTTAGTAATTAGGGGGTATTGTTTAAGTGTTCTAATTTCCCATGAAATTATCTATTTTAAAATGATCGGAATGTGGGAAACTTGTTGATATTCGTTGTAAGTCATGGGGGAGTGAAGATGACAGAGTCTTTCGCAGTGAATACCGAAAGCCATTTTCGTTCTCCAAACAATTGGGAAGAAGAATCAAAGTTGTTGCAAGGGAGTATTCCTAGACTTACAAAACTAAATGGGCAATGAAAGGTAAGACAGGAGACAGTATTTATAAGCTACTGTAGGTTCAATGCAAGATACTATTTTTGTGGAAGACTACATTTATTAGATCGATCTCTTTAAATGTTCCTGTATTTTATTGAAGATGTAAGAATTTTTGTCAACGAAAAAAAAAAATGAATTGGCATGAAGCTGATTAATTATGATAATTAATCAAACTGAAGTATTGTTTTTGTGTTCAATTTGTTTTGTTTTGATCCATAAATCTTGATGTCCAATGAGAAGACGGATGAAAACCATGTGTGGTTTTGATATGTGATCCAAAACACGTGTGGTTTTCATCTGTGTTTTCATTGGGTATCAAAACTCATGCACGTGACGAATTTAGCCATTTTTTATTGGCTATCAAACATATGAATTATTGATGAGTTTTAGAAGGAAAATTAAAAACTGTTGCAAGAATCTCAAATTTCTATCCAAATGCTTTGAATCAGATCAAGAAGACAACGTTGGCGACGAGTTTAATATTGTTTACGTGATAGCTTGAAAGAGAGTGATGTTGAATTCAACCACAATAGGTTGGTGGTGATTGACACAAATTTAATTCTTGCAAGCCAATCACGATTATTTACAATTATTATTAGAATCTGAACATAAAAAAATCGAAAAACAAAAGCGTCCTCCGCTTCTTCCATGCGCACCCTCCTCGTTTTCCCTTTCCCTTTTTCTTTTGTCTGGGAACGCCTGCCACACAGCCTAGTGCTCACCTTTCTCGTGTTTCTTCTTGATCTCCAATGCGGCGAGATCTGGAAGGCGAGGTACACAGTTGTTTACCTTAACTTTTTATTCCAATAAATGAGGTGAATTTCTTTTGTCTTTGACTATTCTTCTCTGGACTCCTTTCATCCTTGGCTTCAGTAACAACTTTGCTCCTACACCAACTTGAGACGTTCAAAACAAGAGTGACACCAGTGGTGCAAACTTTGTAGTCACAAAAATATCCGTAAATAATAATAATAATAATAATAATAATAATAATAATAATAATCAGATAAAAACATGCATTGCGCTGAAGGAGGTCGAAAAGAAAAGCAAGTACAAAGACCTTTGAACTAGAAATACAGAGAATGTGGCATATGAAAACCGTAGTGATTCCTCTGGTTGTTGGTGCGCTTGGTACAGTAAAGAAGGAGATGGTAGAAAACATGAGGAAAGTATCAGGGAGAGCAACTGTGACAGAGATTCAAAAGATCTGCATGCTGGGATCTGCATGAATCCTCATAAAGGTGCTTAGTTTACTAACAGAATAATTGACTGGTGTGACTGATACTACAGGTGCATGGCTTATGCCCGGCTGACACACAAAAAGACACCATCAATCAAGGCCAACAGCAACAGAAATGTCACACAATTGCACTTTCCTTGCTGTTCAATTGAGGGCCTTGCACAGCCTGTAATTAGTCATCAAGGCTTCCATTTTTGTAAGAATCCATTCAATCTGAAAAAGATTTTTTGGGGTTGGCAAATAACAATAAACAAACAGCAATAAATTATTATGAGAGAAATGTGACTTGAAGCATGGCACAGTGAAGACATTTTGATTGAAGGCTTTTTATCCTGTGCTTATGAATAAATATATTGCATACATGCTTACCAGTTTTCACCCTTTATTGTGCAGTATTTAATTAAATTAGCAGAGTTTGCTGCCTTGGTTCACTTATGATTGTTGTCATCATCATTTATCATACACTTTATATATACATGGCAAGGTTAAAAGCAAATTTAAACTAATGCTTTTGGGTTGTATTCAGTTTGTAAAAAACGAATGCAGTTGTGGCTTTGTCTCTGGTCAAGTTCGGGCTGGCCTCACTGACTAAGGCCTGGCACTGTTTTTTCAAGTCAATTTCACACTTTGATGGCCTTTCTTTCATATTATTTCTGAATATGATTTGAAATATGTCCCACCAGTCTTGTTTTGTGTCCAATTTCGTGTGTGTTGGCCGCTGTGTTGGTTTTGGGTCTACCAATGAGACACGTTGGTGGTGTGTTGGCTGACACATCACTTATTTGTCGCTGACAATGTCAGCTGATGCATTGACTGACACATCAGCTGACCTATTGATGGGATCGAATTTGTTACCCTACCCAAAATGTTGACCCATCAGGTGGGAGTTAATGTTTATACCTTAACTCTCACCTCTAAGGTATTACCACACATTAGAATGCTGGGTTGGTTGTACAAACTTTTATTTAATATTATTTGCTTTGTAGGCAAAATATGAAGGAACTGGATACTCTTCAACAAAGTTTACACCTCAAGTTAAGATCACGCAGTGCCATGGATGATTCCAATTATCCAGAAGGAGAGTTGGTACATGTAGTTGTTGAACCATCAAGGCATCTTTTCTCAGACATTTCAATGGAGACCTCAAGTGATACTTTAAAAACTGACAGCAAAGAAGTGGCAGGCATTGAGCAGGAGACCAAACCTTGTGGAAGTGAATCAATATTGGGTGACACTGTTGGCATTCACAATAATGAACACTTTAAACAAGGCACTAGTGCAACACCAGGAACAATAATTGAAATGCAAAATACTGCTAACCATGTTACTGATTTGAGGCTTCCTGAAGGAATTGGCTCATCTAATCCAAAAAATGTTTTGACTTCTAACCAACGTCTACAGTGTGATAAAGAAGGAAACAGTTTCTTTACATTAGCAAAGAATTCTCAAGTTGAAAGTCAACATCTATCAATAGATAGTGATTCAAGTGTTGCCAGTGATTTATCTGACAATTTTTCTGTTGGTGGAGATGTCAAAGATAACACAAAAACCTCAAAGTTTTATGACAACAAAGACAGCTGGCTCAGCAGTGATGAGGAAGGTACCTTAGCAAACATAGAGGAGATTGAAAAGCTCACATTTTCATCAATTGCTACTTCAGAACATTATATGGAGCAGAAAACTATTTTCCAAGATGCTAATAGCACAGAGTCAAATGTTCACCAACAGAATAGAGAGAATGATTCTGATGGTGATGATGGTGAAATTACCGGTAGGGAAGTTGATAATCCAGCCATAATGTGTAAAGTTGCTGAGAATTTCTCAGAAATGAGCACAGATGCAGGTACAGGCCTAAAATGCAGTGGTACAAGCACATGTGACTTTGTTGAAGAGGTCTATAACTTTGAGAACAATCAAGAAAATCTGCCCAGAGAGCTACCCAAACATGCTACTTTATCAAGTCATCATTTGCCCAATTTTTTTATGCCAACAGAACAGCTGGAGGAGTCCATGAGGGTCCTAAGGTTGGGGATGCAAAGCAATTCGAGCAGGTCACACTCTAAACTGTTGTCTCGCTCACATTACTTAGATATACCTGCTAAAGGAAATTTAACTGAGGTATTTGCTAAGAGGGAGCCAATTTACATGGCAAGAAATGGAGTGAGGCCACCAATCTCCAATTCAGAGGCAGAACGAATAGCAAGAATTTTTAATTCTGGGAGTATGTAGAATGCTGAAAGGAGTCTTTTTTGTTCATGTCCAAAACGTAGCTGTCATCAGCTCCAAGCAAAAACGCTTACCATCATGAAACAAATGCTGACATGAAAGAGTTTTCCAAATAGGCTGGACCTACAGGTTGTACACGTATACCCTTTCAAAAAGTCACATTCATGTTTCCCAGTTCGGTACAGTGAAGTTTCTTGTTGGTTTTGCAAAGTTCAACCATTGTCTTGTGGTGTCACTCTGTTGATTGAATCAACAACAATCATCAAATGGAAGTGAGATGCTTGAATCATCTGTGAAACCATGGATCGAATTAACTTATAAGCTTGTTTGTTGAAACGATTGACAATTCAACATCAGCTCAAAGGCCTCACTCGTGGTGACCCAAAGGTATATTAAAGATGCCTTGTTCATACTTTATGAAAGTGGACAAACCAACCTATAGTATTAAGTAAATCACCTGTAAAGCTTACATTGAACTAGACTTCAAAATGTGTACCTTTCAAGCCCTCAATTTCCTCACAAAAGGAGATATATGCAAGCCACTAGGAGTACTGGTACATCATCCAACACTGAAGATAGTTATTACACAGTTCTTGACAGACCAATATCAATGTAAAAAGACTGTAGTTGCCAGAAGTTTTGTTTTACTCGGAGTGTATCCTGGAAGTCAACCTTTTTGCATGGAAGTGTTATTTTTGCTTTTATTTTCACTACCCTTTTTTTTTGTGGCAGAGGGGGTGCTGAGGGTTGGGCATGATAGTCCGATTGATAAGCAAATAAATAATAATAATAATAATAATAATAATAATAATATTATTATTATTATTATTATTATTATTATTATTATTATTATTATTATTATTAACCATGTTCCTTTTCTAAACCTTCCCCTTTTGTATTATCTACTACCATTACCATTGTTATCTTTCAAAATGACATTATTTTTTCAAACCTTTGCCTCTAGACTTCGGAGTAAACAGCCATGTCTATTAGGCCACTGTGACCAGATAGCCTTTCTAAGGGGGATTGGATAAACAAGTCATGTGCACATGAATGGAAACAAGTGTTGCTGTTTTACCTGGTTATTTTACATGATGCCTTCTGGTCACTGGAGGTAGAGGGAGCCCTCTTTTTCTTAAAAATTTAAATAGTGAGTCAGAAAATCTCCCACAGCACTTGTGGTAGCATTTCCAGAACAGGAATTTTTCACAATTTTTTTCGCCCCCTCTTCTTACCCTTGTTTTTGAATACCACCTCCCCTGGTTTGAATTGGGCCTTGGCTACCATAACAGCTTAGCTAGGACGATTCAAACAATTTCATTAATAAATTTTCTAGAAATAAAGAAGGCTCAAATTTGCTTCCGTATTGATTTTACTGCCAATAGCAAGAAAAAGTATGGTTTGCCTCCAGTTTTCAAACAGCTGCAATATTTTTCTATGGAATTCTCAAGTCTATATTCTCATCCTTGCTGATTTAGCCTTAGGTATTTGAACTGTTGTAATTGGAAGAATCTTAGTTCTTTTTGCATCATGTAATTATGGAACGGAATTCTTGGGTATCCTAGTGGTCATAACGTAGAGAACTAAAGTGGTATTTCTTCTAAAAACTTGCAAAGTAAAACCCTGATCTTTCCATTTCTGAAAGTCTTTAAGACCCCAGTTTTCGTCACTGACCTATTGTATTTCCCAAGTATCTCCAAGTTATTTGAAGGCTAGCAGGACTTTAAAAGTGATGTTTGACAAGTTGGCTATATTGAAAGGCCTCTGAGTCAGTTGCTTGATAGGGGCAAAACATACATTATTCCGGCAAACACAAAAAATTTCCCCAAGTCATTGTTGACAAAGTCATCTCAAGTAGATATATTTTCCCATATAAAGTCATCGAAAACTTTGGGTAGAGCCAAAAAAATGTGGCATTTGTTAAAACAATGGAGACAATCATTAAATGTTGGTCTCCTACATTCATTCACACAAATATAACAAGTTGAAAATTTCAGCAAATTGTTTCATTTCAGATAATTTACTGCAACCATTTTCTCAATATTCAATGCAGGAGTAACATGTTATACCACACAATGTTTTACAACTATTGTCATTTTGTAGTGCTTTGGG
>NC_090891.1:11713682-11716182 GCF_036669925.1 Montipora capricornis | reverse complement strand
ATTTTGAGCTTTGATTTTTATCCAAAGGCCGTTTACTTTGAGTGTAAGTTTTGGATTTCACGGTCCGCCATTACTCACGTTCAAAACTGACCAATTGGACCTCAGAGGGTTGGATCCAGGGAAAAGTGACGTCAGAGGCTCACTGGCTTAAAATGTCAGCGTGTGAACGCAGCTTATTATATATGCAAAGCGTGAGTTAAAAAGTCTGGAAGCCCAAAACCCCCGTGCTGCATATTAATTCTGCGGCGTACACACGCATTCTTAAATTAAACTAGTGAACCTTTGACGTCATTTTCTCCTCGATCCAGCTCTCTCAAGAACATAATGGAAATAATAATAATAGGAAAATTGCAGTTAAAATAAAGGTGTCTTTTTGAAATCAAGGCTTAAAACGAGGGTCACTTAGTGTTTTGTTAACATAGTTTTGAAATCCAAAGAAAAATATGAATTGATTTTTTGGTCACAGGGGCACTTTAAAAGTGCAATGCGCCTTACCGTGGCCACCCAACAAACTTTCACATATGACAACTACCGCATGCAACGGTGTTCAACTTTCAACCGTGCGAACTTTGCAAGGAGGGGTGACTGTCAATCAAATTCGCACACATAAGTACAAGAAGATCGAGGGAAGTCACTTTCAGGGCGTTGCACGTAGCCTGCGAGCAGGCCCTCCGAGGGACTGGGGTTAGGGTAGAATGACTGTCCTGAGATTGCTCAACGTAGAGAGTTTATCCCAGCCGGAGCTCTATTGTAAAATGCCTGACAATCCTCTTTCTGTAAATGTACGATGACGAATTCCATTTTGTCGCTGCCAGGACTTCAGCGCTGAGAGTAGATTCCTTTATATTAAAAATAAATCTCGCTGCTCCGATGTGAATGTCTTCTAGGATCTGAAGTAATTTTGAAGATCCCCATAGTGCAATGGAAAACGTAACGCTTGGAATGATACCTTTGAAGTAAATTGACTCTAAGATGCGGTTGTCGAGACCTTTTAATCAAGTGTTTGAGTTTCAACACTCTTGCTGAAAAACGTTTGCTCAAAGATTTTACATATGGCGACCAAGAGATAGTTTATTGTCGATATGAATCCCTAAACATGAGCTTTAGAAACGAAGGGCTACTCATTAGGCCCTAAACAAATTTGTTGTAAGGGTCCGATTAATTTTGATTTAGATAACAACATTAGTTCGGTTTTTGCAGGATGAATAGTCATGAAGTTATCCTTAGCCCATTTGTTTAATTTAAATCGGCGATCGCTTTCTGTATCTTAATTAAGACTTCAGGGGCACCCAACGAGAATATAGTTCAAAACCACTTAAACATAGCATTGTTAAACGTATTTTAGTATTTCAACGGTAGGTATAGGGATATTTTTATCCCCTAAAAATTTTTCATCTGTTCGGATTTTCCAGCTGAAAGTATAGTGATCCGAAAACTATAGGGATCAAAACTTCCCTTTTCGAAAATTTCAGCCAGAAAAAGGCTCCCGAAAATTCTAGGTGACCTTTTTAGGATAAAAATCCGTTAAAAATGGGCAATTGTACCATTTTTCAGAAGTTCTAAAATCCTAGGAGAGGCAGGCAAGCAAGAAATTTTACAACAAATGTTCTGAAAATTCTAGATCTCATATCGTCTTCCGAACAGATATTTTCCGAAAATTGACGTTGGGTGCTGAGACTTCATCAACAGTATTTCCAATGCAGAAAACTGTGGTATCATCTGCAAACATTTCAACGGAAGCGATCGTGGTGGCTCCAGGTAGGTCATTTGAGTAAATGCTGTAAAGTCTGGGACCAAGTAAAGATCCTTGGGGCACACTAGTATCTATTTCCAACAATTCTGAATTTGAACCATTTACAGTGACACATTGTTTGCGAAAGATAGTTTAGGAGCCACTCGTCAAAGGAGCCACTAATGTGTAGTTTATCCGCTTTTTCAAAATCAATGAAGACTACACCAATAATATTACTTTCATCCAGGGCTAAAAGCCACCGTTCTGTTAATGAGAGTAAGAGAAGTTCAGGGAGCCTCCCTTTCTGAAGCCCCATTGCTTGAAAGAGATTAGATTGTTGCCATATAAGACCTTGTCAAGTTGTTGGCTAATAACATTCTCTCATAGATGGTCGTACTGCTGAGAAGGGAAATAGGCCTGTAATTTCCGCAGTCCAGAGTGCTTCCTTTCTTGTGAAGACATTTCACTTGTGCTTGTTTCCACTAGCTTGGGAGTTTGCATTCCAAAATACTTCTTTGAGCCAGTGGCATAAAGCAATCTAAAAAGGTATCTCCGATAAGGCGCAACTCCCTGCTGAATATATCGGCATCAGGTCCACTTGCCTTGCCAGGTTTCAAAAATTTGTGAATTTTAAAGGAAATCGGCTAAATTCCTTCGAACAAAGTTAGGTTACCAGTAGCCTCTTGTTACGTAGGGAACAATTCTTTGATTGCACTCAGGTGATAAGACGGCCATGTTGTTGCTAAAACAATAGAGAAATGTAGCTTT
>NC_090891.1:11701182-11706182 GCF_036669925.1 Montipora capricornis | reverse complement strand
GGAGAACCGGCTGCCGAAATGGTGGGCAGTTTTTACTCGTGGATATTATCCACGAGTTTTGGGATGAATCAGCTCGGTGAATCTGTATGCAAATTTGTCACTCCTAGCCAATCAGGATGGATAGCAAGCGAATCGCAACACAGCTTGGAAAGTGCGACTTCCTGTTCGCCAGGTTGTGGGCCGCCATTGGTGTTTGTGGCTTTTGCACTAAATGTTTGAGCACTTTCTGCTGCATTTTAATAGAAGCAAGAGACTGAAGATGTGAGGAAATGGCGTTCTTCGAAGGTGAAGCAAAAGATTCTGAACAATTACACATTGGTGCAATTAATTGTGTACCGCCTTTCACTGACCAACGCAAAGACTTTAATACATGTCGAAATGGAATCGACAGACACATGGTGAGAAGATTGTCTCTGTCGATCCCCTAAGCTCACGGGGGATAAATAAATTCCATTCGGAAGAAGACTTCCATTTGGAGAGTGACATCGAAGCCATCACGAAGTTTAGCAAGCCATGAGTCATCAAAGCCATGTGAATCCAACTTGAACAACATGACTGACATGACAAACAGTGAGACAACCAAGCAACCCATGCTTCCTGAGACGCTAGTACTTGTGTGTCGGACCAGAGTGACGAACTGTCGAAAGACTCGGTCACTGATTATGTAAGAAAAACTGATGAGGAATCCGTACCGATCCCCAGATAGATGCTCTGGCTCCATCTCTATCTCCGATAGAGCAAATATAAACATGCTCCCCGGGACGGAGAACCATCCAAAATTCCTTACAAGAAAACGTCGTGCTTGTCGCATGTGACGGGGATAAACGTATTTCTAGTTTATTTATGTATTTCATTATTCTTTTAATTCACTTTTAAATTCTTTTATTTCTACTTTTTTTTTAATTTCTTTTTTTAATTTTTTTTAATTTTTATTAGACTCCGCACTCCGTACTCGGGGTTTTCGGAACAGCTAGTTCGGTTTGAGTTAGCATGATAAAATCGTCGCAACGGAATGACAGCGATGCCCACAATAGTTTTTAAAAGGGGACGAAAACCCAAGGTCGACGTCAAAAAAACGGCAGCTGCAGATTTTACGGAGTTAGTTTAGGGTTAGTCGATATCAGAGAAATGGAATACGCTGAGAGCAAGAACATCCGTGTCTGGTGATTGTAAGACAATACGACACTCTGGATAGGTATCTGCAACATACTTAGCATGCAGCAGTAACCTGTCAAACAATAATACACATTTAACATTTTAACATTTTATAATGTTGTTACACTAATAAAAGGGTGTTATGTTTTCAATTGGATTGAGATCGACGTTTGAGATTCGACTTTATAGCTGGACTTAAGGGGTCTTAATGTGATGCCACTGCACTTACGTATTTCCTCCTTTATCCGCCGAGCTGTGTTTACAATCTGCTGAGCGGCATTAAACGAAACATCGCTTACGGATCTGGCATTCTGTGCAGCTGAAGCATTTAGCACGTCTTGCAGAGCTATGTTGCTCGAATAAATAACCTCAGGTTTACTCCTGTCGGGATGCTGGTGGAACACGATGTCTTCTACAAAGTGCTTTTGAAGTCGAAGTTTCAGGTGCTGTTGGCTATAACTAGCGGCCTTGATTCCCTTGTCCTCCAGGAGTTCGCGATTTATCGACAAAAGCGATGACATATCGTATGCCTTCCTTGGTAAATACCCTCACTAATCTCGGCCGCCATCTCTTTGAATGCTCTATCATAAGATGCTTCTCCTTCTATTTCTTTAAAGCCCTTGTGCTTTAGATTGGATTTGCTAATATCCAATTAGCGAAACACGTCTTGTGATACTTTGCCTCAGCAGCTATTAGGTCGTTGTTGACTGAAATGAGAACATGGAGCATTCCATCACTGATCACCTTTGCTTTCTGCTGACTTTCGAACTGACTCACTTGCTTCAAATGTACAAACATTATGCATCTCTCTGCATTTTTTATACGTCTTATTTCGACAAATAAAACACTTAGACCAATCTATATGAACACCAGCTGACGACCTAGAAATTCTGCGTGTTTCCTCATTACCAGCTTCACTCTCCACTTTGCTTTCATGAATGCCAGTAGCATGCCGTATGTTGTGTTCACTGGTGTAGGACGAATAGCACGTGGAATGCCCAAAAAACATCTTGGTTTAGCAAATTGGGTAAGTTCTTGTGCAATCTATCCTACACTTCGTCTTAATGAAGGTTGAGTGCTCTATTCAAAGTGTCAATAGAAGACTTTTTCCCTTTTCTTAAAATTTCATCTTTATCGACCTGGCAAATAATGCATTTAACCAATTTTCGTCGCTTTGGAGGAGACGTTATACTGAAACCAGAAGGGTTATGTTGCTCCTTACTAGTCATGGAAATCAATCTGAAAAATGAACCAATTCAGAAACATGACATACCCATCACAGTTGTCTTTTACCAAAAATATGAAAAGGCGTTCTAAATTTGTCAACGCACACTTTTATACTTAATCAAAACAGTAATATTTTATTTATTTATTTATTTTGCCACTTCAAAATTACAAAGCAATACAAAACAAAAACTAATTAGAGCGGTTTTCAATTGAGTGTCGAAAGTAATTAGGTAATTACTTTGGTTTATGATTACTTTACTCAGTGATTGGTTCAAAGTTCTCGCGTCCTTTTTTTAACCAATCAGAAGTGAAATCTAAACCAATCGTGGCTCACGCGTGCACATTTTCCCGCGCTTTGTGTCGGCTACTTGTAATTACTTCGAGTTTTGATTGGTTTGCCGGATTGTCTCAGTCCTTTTTGATTGGCCAAAGTAATAACTTTGGTTTTGGTTTTACGACACTCAATTGAAACTCGCTCTATAAAACTAGTTATCATTACTGAAAAGAAGTATACTTACATTCAGAGTAGCGAGAGTACTAGCCAAGTGGCCATGGGCGCCGCCATATTGGAGAGCCTCGATATGAATCCGGATAGAAACGTATAACGAGGCTCGGTCTTTGTTTGCAAGACAGTTTTACTTTAATATCACTGGCAGTCTAACAGAACAAAACCATCGCTTTATATTTCCTATCAAAAACTGATAAAAAGTACACCACTATTTAATTAATTAGTTCAACGTCTTCTTCAAAACCGAAAAATATCTGAATGGAATAAAAATAGATATAAAACTCATTGTGATTATTAATGCTTGTTTAAAACTCAAATTGTGGCAAATCTTCATTTTTCATTTAGATGTAATTTGTTTGTTTGCCTCCAAGGGACTAGCCTCGTTTGCGTGCTAGATCTAGACTGATAAAAGTGATATACAGTAAACAGTTATTATTCCTAAAGGCTTTGCTAAGACGATAGAAAGAGCAAAAGAAAGTTAATTTAATAAAGAAGGGATAGATGTTTTGTTTTTGCGATGCTGTTCTTCCAAACAACGGCGAACGCACGTTTGCTAATAGTAGCACATTTGTTACTGGTCATTAAAATCACGTGATCAATCACGTGACATACTTAATAACTTCGAAATGAAGCAAATGCGTATTTAGTATTTCGTTTATTTTCATCAAGAAATAGCGATGTAAACTGCGTTTGAGTTCGTAGCCTCGTTTCCATGCTGAGCCGTGAGGTGACGCAACTTTACGAACTACCTGGCCTTGATCAGGAGGTCTTTCTCTATAAGAGTCAGGCGTCAAACATTTTCTGTGGCGATGGTTGAACGAAACTCTAATTTTTAGATTTTCTGCTCCCTGACCATTAAGGTTGACAGAGATGGCTCGAATGGCTCTCGCATATAAGCCTAGTAGCCCCTTGAGACACCTTATACGAGCACACCAAAAATACTTTGGTAATTACAACGGGTAGTAGCCAAAACGTGGGGTCGGGGTGTCTTTTTTTTCCCAATTTTTTTATTTCAAATTTTGACGTTGTTCTCCTGTAATGTTATATTCGAATGTTCGGCATCTTTCCTTCATTTATGGTGGAAATTAGTCTAAAAAATAGGGAACATACGGAAGATACGAAAGTAACATCTTTGTTTGTTTTTCGAAATTAAGAGAATTTCAGACTGAAATTGGAGTTTTTGTGGGGAATATACGCTAACTCCTGGAGACACTGAAGACTCGCTGAGCTCCACATTTTAATTCTCAAAAACCTCCGCAATACAATTAAAACGAAACAGAACATAGCCATATTTTTTTTGGTGATATTGGATTCGATCCCTTGACGTCCGGATAGAATTGACTAGCAAGTTCCCGTGCGACTCTGGCTTTACTACAAACCGTTTGTAGCAAAGACAGACAAGACATGACATCAACACGAGCAAACGAGCAAATGAGAACGTTGCGTGACTACGTGACGATCATCCTGTTTTTTTTTTTCTCGAGAAGTAAACATTACAATGCTGTTTTAAAGTGTGGAGCTCAGCGAGTCTTCAGTGTTTCTGGCAGTTGGCGTATATTTCATAAACTCCAATTTTAGCATTTACGGAAATTATCTTAATTTCGAAAAACAAACTCCGATTTTCGGAAAGACTAAGTCAGATGCTCGCAAAAAACCAACTTCGATTTAAACACACGCAAAAAATAGTAAAGCAAAGTCTGATTTCGAGAAAAAATCCTAAGATGTCCCTTAAGAACTTGCATAGCTTCCGCAAGTTTCTTAATGTTTTTTACTAATTTCCACCATAAATGAAGGACAGATGTCGGTCATTCGAAAACAACAGTACTGGAGAATAACGAAAAAAAAAATGGGAAAAAGAAGACACCCCGACCCCGGCCCCGACCCTGACCCCGCGTTTTGGCTACTACCACGTAACACATAATAAACTAACGGAGCGTTACAAAATATATTTGGTGTTGACCAGGATTTCTTTGATGATCTTCTCCATGACTTTCTCAGCCGATGCATAGATGACTTTAAAGTTAATTTGGCGAATTTCTGAGTCCATTTTATTGCTGCTACCGACCGCAGAATATCCTATTTCCTCTAATATATACTCACCAAAGGAAAT
>NC_090891.1:11681182-11696182 GCF_036669925.1 Montipora capricornis | reverse complement strand
GTTGTATATTATTATTCAGGTATCCATATTCAGTCTTTCAAACCTTGTGTTGTTCGTCTTCAAATTCATCTTTGTTAAAATATAATAAGTTAATTAATACATAATATCATTTCCCTTTGTGCATGATCTGTTCTTTTTGTGAAAGGAATGAGAGACTCATTTTGCATCCATGTTTTCACTGCACTGGGAATTTTACATATTTGCACAGGCAGTTGTTTGTTTTTGGGTTAGTTTTTCTGGCTTTTGTGTATTTGGCTTGCTTTTTTGTTGAGCAGATGTTTTAAATTTGGGGTGTCTGTCATGTTAAAATATGAACCTCTGGAGTACGTGGTCAAATTTTTTTGTTAGTTATCAGTCCTATTTGAATTTCCACAATAATCACTATTGATTCCTCATGTTATTGCTATTCTTGAGAAATTATGATCAATTTGGCCAAGGTCTTTATTCCTTAGTTTGTATCTTATTTGAAGAAAGTAATGAAACAGTAACAGATGTCAAGTCAATTTTAATTGAAATCAAATTACTGTACCTATAAGGTGTATTAAAAATAAGAGTAGTTTTCTTCTAATTAAATTCAAGAATTGTTTTGTTAGTTTTCACTGTACCTGGGAAAAAAATTTGCAAAGAAAGGTAATTTTAGGCATAAGAGCATTTTGAACACTCAAGGTCAAGTTAATTATAATTATCCAAGTTGAACACAATGCTTTACTTAATAAGAAGCTCATTCTTTAATTTTGTAAGCTCATTATGAATTTTTTCATCAAAGACATCAGTTCAGTTTTAGCATTTCATTCACAGGGACAGCTGTTTTCCCCTCATGATTATGTGATGTGATTCAATTTGTGTACTGGTTCAAAATTGTTTAAACCAGTTTAGTTTTGATTTTCCTTTGTTTCAGAATCATGCATGATAATCAAAATTGAAGTGGTTTGAAAAAAATTAAACTAAGAAAGAGTTGAACCACAACATATACCGTATTTTCCCGTGTATAAGTTGACCCACCATTTTTGATGGCAAAAAAAGCAATTTCTTAATTTTCTTTGTTAAATGTTTGTGGGAGACTAATCTTGTATTCTTCGATTTCTGGAAATGTGGATATACAAAAAAATCAGGGCCTCAAGCGCTTAATAGTTTTATGGTTCAGCAGTTGTTGTATATGCAGGCATTTTGTCCTTGAGTTTCGAAAAAGTTCTCGGAAATTCGAACATGTAAACCTCAAACTAACCTGTTTCGTCTTTCAAGGATAAAGGGCTTTAGAGGATAAGCACAACATCACAGAAGCAGGAGTCAATCTTTGAAATGAACAATGTGAAAATGTGCAAGGTTTAATTGGTGTTTGACTTATAATTTCTCACATGACAAACAAAACAAAACTCATAAACCAAACAATAAGAAGTTTGCAAGAGCATTGAAATCAGCCAGGTTTGTATAAAGAATAAAAAACAATCATTACCAACCAGCATTTTCATGCAACACAAGTGACAATGCTTGCACGCAAACATGAGGTATTGCGCCAGGTTACTAAGCCGTTGAACAAAGGTGTTTTATTTGAAGAGACAGAAATGCCTTTTAGAGCTTTCCGCCTTTGGAAAACGAAAATTTCCAGTGTTTATTTCGTATTTGTGCATATTTCAACTGAAATTGCTAACATTCATTTTGAAGTCTTTTGCCGGCTTTAGTCCACTACGTTCGTCATGCCCAAGACAACATTATTATGTTAATTTTGAATAAATTACTTAGCTGGAACTTGGGTCAAAATCTTTGACCCCTGTATAAGTCGAGGGCGATTTTTGGAGCTTCTTTTGAGGCCATAAAAGGTTGACTTATACACGGGTAAATAAGGTACATTGTAAATGAAAATTGTTTTTTCTGTGATGGAAAATTGAATCTTCAGGTGGAATTTTATTGTAATGTTAAAATAGATCATTGGTGACCCATCTTTTGCATAAACATTATAACCTATTTTCATTTGAAAAGCAAAATGTCTGTTTGGGATTATTGGGGACAAGGATATCTCTCAAAAAGTCTGCATTTGATAAAGGAATACCATCCAAAATAAGTAATTATTTATTTAATTGATCACTCCCCATGGGGGCTTTTCCTCGTTAACAAAACATCAATATCTTGTAAGTACAGAAGATGACCTCATCCCACACAACCCCTTATTAAAGTTAGTCTAGTTTTTTGGAGTTGCTTGTGAAATTTAAAGGCTCCCATAGGCCAGGCAAGTATTTCTTATGATATACTTGTCCAGACAAATTTTGGGTTGAAAAGTATGTAGAAAATGTTCGATAAATTTACTTGTAACCTGAGCATTCGTGTTTTATTTTACACTTGTCAGAAATTAAGAATTTTGACTCCCAGTATTATGTGATCCCGATTTACACTGGTCTATATCTGCCATGGCAAAACGTACTTGAGTGTAGCTTACAAAGTCACGATTCGAAGACGCAAAGTTTCAACCCTCCTGTTTAGTGTCTTCCTTTTATGTTTTTATGTTTGTGTTTTTGCTGTTTGTAAGCAGCAGGTTCTGCTCCACTTGTTTTCCTTTTTGCCGGAGTTTGTGAAACACCTTGTAACTCATTGAATGCCACATTATTAGCTGAGGCCATGAGTTGCCATTTGCTCTTTGCTAAACCATGCCAGCAGTGAGATACAAGAAAATTGAGCCTGCAATCGTTTCATGGAAAATAAGTACTGCGTGGTGAAAGATGTTGCCGATGGCACCCAAACTTGAGGTTTCAGTGCTGAGGAAAGCTGCATGTTTATTCCTTATTTTCTGGAGGTTTCTGTTGAAAGATTATAGCATTGATGACATTATGAAAAGATATTAATTTTATTAAAACTTCATTTGTCCAACAGATGACCTTTAGAGTTCTTATACTTGTCTGGATGAGTTTTTAGTTGTCTGGGACAACTGGAGAACTGCAAATGTGGATCCCAAGTGTAGTGGAAATTTGAGTTTGCTTGTGGCCATGCACACAATGTTGGTTTTCAAGGCCATTAGAAAATATGTAACGCTAAGTTAAGCGCTTGATTTTAAGATTACAATGTAACTGTAATAATCTGAAAACAGAAATGAAAAATAAATTTCATGTGCAAGCTTCAAAATATCTTTCTGTTTCTGATTAAGAACAAAATAAAAAACCTGCAGTTCAAATCAGCGAGAAAAAAAGCAGTGAATGCAATTGAGATGTTTGTAAATATTTTCTTTCTCTCGCAATGTGGCCCAAGAACCTTAAAAATTTAGGTGCACATTAGTTGGACAATACACTGGGAAACATTCATCCACAGACAATGAGTACTTTTAGAGTTGTAGGGGCAGAACTAGCATTACACTACTAGTTTTTGCCCTAGATATTTTACCGTTATGCCAAAAATAAATTTATCATTTCAATTAGCCTTCAAATGGTTTGATCTATGGTTTGGTTCGTTTCATTTGAATTGTTTCGATGGGTTGTAAAACACTTGGTTTCCTTCATTATAGTCGTCACTCTAAGATACTTATTTTGTACATAATCCAAAAGACATGTTCAAATTCCACTTTTGAAAATTGCAAAGCTGTGAAAAGTGCGCAAACAAAACAATTCTTGTTCTGCTTCACTGATCAAAGTTTGGTTGCCTAGCACGTGACAGTTTTACTCAGTATGTGACTAATTCATCCTTTCAAATGATGGCATGCCGTGAACCAAACGAATCATAGAGAGATACAAACGATAGAAATGATATAAAAATGTAATGCTCCCAATGAAAAAAATTACGATTCCACCAACTTTGTCGTGGTGCTGGGCACTAACAAAGCAAAATAAAGGAAAGGCAAGTATCAAAATAAACAACAGATATCATAGAAAAGCTTTTGTTATTGGTATTATTCCAGATAAATACTTTGTAACAAAGAGATAACTGACAACCAACACGTGCACAAGGCCTAAAGTAAAGTAAATTAAAGTCAATTTATTTAACGTCAGTATTTCCTTCAGTTATGAAACTGGTATCAATGGAAGCCGACATTGCGCCTTGTACCCCCCTTCCTCTGTCATTGCTCCGTTTCACGGATATTTAAAGCTATAGATACACGGGTCACAGAAAAGTGGAAATAGACGTTGAAGTCACCGAGGATCGAACTGGGGACCCCTTGCTCGGAAAGTCACACACTAGTTAACTGGGCTATGCCTGCAAATGTACCCGGGGAAAAACCTCTCAGAGCAGAGTAGAGAACCAACAAACTCAACCCACATATGGCGTAGCATCCGGGAATTGATCCTGGGCCACATTGGTGGAAAGTGAGTGCTCTCACCACTGCGCCAGCCCTGCTCCCCTGGCTCCCCTTGTTGGTTGCTTTGGTCCTTGTGTTGTAAAGCAAATCCCGTACTTAGTTAACAAGGCAATTTTATTGACTGAATGGTGTGGAAAACAAGTGTATAAAGCTGTCCATTGATGAACTCCTTGGATGACCATAAAGCAGAGTGACTACAGCTAGTCATCACCTGTTCTGTACCCCCACTTTTTGTTCTCACTTAAATTCCATATAAATTTATCTATGGAGATTCATGTTCATACCAAAATTTCACAACAACTCCTAATTTACATGCATGAGTTACAATAACTATTTACATCAAAAAGCTGCACACTTGTTCTCAATCTCTCTGTTGGGTTAAACGTAACAAGCAACCAGGCATACTTTTCCTTAGAGAGGGCGTGAAAAGGTACGCCTGATACAATTTCTTAATGAGTCATCTGCCGCCCACCTGTTAAGAATGATGTTATCTTGTGTCATGCTATAAATGTGAGGCAATCAGATTTTACCGTAAATTACCTGCATGTTGCAATTCAAGGAAAGATGGCGAAAACAAAATAGAACTCTAGCTGGAATGTTTGTGAAGTCAGAGTTTTTTGGTGTGGTGTTTTAGCGATCTGCTTAAACCATCACGGAACAAAGAATTTCTTGATAAAATCACAGAAAAAGCCGAATCTTCATATTATCAGGTGCAATCAACAGTACAACAAACTTTTTTTAAACTCTAATAATTAAGATGCCAACAACAGATGCTAATATCTCATAGGCAAATGTCCAATTTTTTCTGTCAAGCTTGGCTCATTCCCCGGTTGTAGCAGCACTAAGTTCTATGCAGCTCTTTTTGGATTCACAACTTGTTTCTTTGGAATATGTTCCAAAGGACTTACCACAACTACAAACATTTTCGAGTCGGTGGAAGTGGAATGATACATTTTTTTTCTAGAATGACTGGGACTGTAAATAACAATATTGCCAAACCCCGTGGGAAGTGCAACTATAATGTCGTCTTTTAGACAAACCATTCTTCGGATGCATTCTCTCTGCTCTAGCTTTAAAGATTTTTGAAAAAAATGTGAAGTCGAAGGAACAGCAGCTGTAAACAGAGCCTAAACATCATTCCTGTTCAAGTCTTCTCGGCGGCCATAATATGATCAGATGTTAACCGATTTTACTTAAGTATGATTTGTATTTGAGTGTTTTTGAGTGAGGCTCTAAGAGCTCTATTGTTTTTCGCCCAATCAGAGTAAAGTCCAGATTCTGGACTACGGGCAGACAGCTCGTTAAGAAATTGTATCAGGCGTAACTATTTGCGCCCTCTCTAAAGAAAAGTGCAAGTGATCGCAGGTTAGATTAAACATTTTTAGCTGGTTACATGCTTTCATATGACAATGGAATTTTCTTCTGTGATCAGTTCTCTGATAGGCCTTTTTTTCTCTACAAGTGTTTTTTGCTTATAGAAAATAGTGTTTGTCTTATAAACTCATGTTTGCCTTTATTGAATTTCAGATGGTCTTGTATGTTTATTAGTAAAATAAGTTTCTTTCCTTGAGATTGACTGTTCATTTCACAAAATCATGGGTGATGATTCAAATTCTTCAGATTGCCCTTTAGTTCTCTTCTTTTGCATTATTTGGTTAAATAGGACATTGTATCAAAGCATGATATTAAGAATTTTCTTAATTTTTTAATATCTCCTTGGTTGAGCATCAGACTACCATGCAGGAGGTCGCTGGCCAACACCCAGAGTCTTCAATTAAGTGATGAGAAATTGTTGCCTTTGCAGTGATATTTGCATATGGTTAGACTTTCTAGTCAATTTGGATAGGGACGATAAACAGGAGGCCGCATCTGATATCACTTGCATGGGACATTGAGAAGAGTAGGGGACGTAGTCCCCAGTGTGGTGGTGTCGCTCATTTGTTCTGGGGGTCCTGTGCAAACTACTCGTTATTCAGTTAAGATTGTAAACTGCTTGGGTGCCATTTCATGCCATAAAATTCCCCCACAAAGTATTGTTCATTGACCCTGAAAGGCCCCTAGGAGAAGAGTGGTCAACTACAAATTCATTCTTTCATTCATTCAGGGTGCCATTATAGACTTCATAGATGTTATTGAATCTTCTGTTAGTATATTAATCAGTGATTGCATATTCTTGTCGATGCAGGTATATTTGGGGTAAACCAATTAACAACAGGGTTCTTGTTGCTCTGGAATTTTTTTCTTCTGTTTTCTCTTTGATATATGTGTCCCAAATGTTGTATTTTCTGTTATGTTTTAGCCTTCACAGTCAGGAGATGGCCTCCCAATTCAAGTAGGCAACAAAACAGAGGGTGCTTTGTTGGGTTTTGTCCTTGAAATTGGCGAAACTTACCAACATTACAGAGATGAGAACCCAGAGTCCAGTTTTGTTAAAGTGTACACCTTTAACTCTGCGAGAAAGTCTATGACCACAGCTGTGCGCCTTCCAGATGGTGGATTTCGCATTTACTCCAAGGGAGCATCTGAGATTATTTTGAGTCGTTGCACGTCAATAATTGGTAAAGATGATGAAATCAGGCCCTTTGCATCTGCTGATGCAGAGAAAATGATAAAACAAGTTATTGAACCAATGGCTTCTGATGGTTTGAGAACAATCACTTTGGCATACAGAGATTTCCCAGCTAATGGAGTACCCCCTGATCAAGGTGTGTACCATTAAAATGTTGTATGCTTAGTAAAGTGCTGCTACGATCAAATTTTTATCCCTTGAATTTTTAGGGGGCCAATAGTTTTTGGTGGCAACACACCTACGACTATGAAGAATTTGTTCCCATGGCAAATCACTCTTTTGTAGACCCCTCCAACCTGATTTCAATATTTTTGGAACTCGACCTAACATCTTTATATGCTTCCAGAATCATTCAGAGGAGGCACCATTTGCAAATATCAAAATAGAACGCCAAAGGTGGCCTCAAAGCCTTTAATATCAGGGAGGTCTGGAACCAGTATGTTGCCATGGTAACAAAACTGGTAAGCTCATATTGTGGAGCACATCTGTTAGAATCTTACTGCATAGAATCAAGTATTTCTGATACGAATTGGCTGAGATATCTTTCTTTATAATAAATGATCAAAATTTGGTTGAGTTTTATGACATCATCACTTGGCTAATTTGCATATTTTAAAAACTTGAATATCTCTGGAACAAAAGTATGTATTTCAAAATGGTAAAGAGCATTCTTCTTGTAGCGACTACATTTATGTCCAAAAATAGCTTAGATATGAAAGATGCAAATTTCATCATAGTAGCATTTAAACCACTCAAAACTTGTGTCTTTTTCAGATGTTTTCCTTTTGCTCAAAACTTCTCCAATGTTTGCATGTGGAGTCACTACTACTTAGAGTGGTTATGCATATGGCCTTTCATATAATAATAATTATTCATTACAGTAATTATTATTGTTCAAAAGTCAAATTGTACTTTAAATTTTATTTTTTGCTTTTATCAATGCTGAGTTATGAAATAAGATGGGAGACAAAAAATCATCTTTTTTGTTTAGCAGCAGCCCTGTAAGCGAGAAGTCTTTACTTTGACTGATTTCAAGTTTAAAGATCATCACTTAGTTAAAATAATCATCCAGTATGACTGAATATTATGGTCACTGTGTACATGAAATTTTATGACAACATTAACAGGAATATTAAAATGAATGCTTTCATCAGTAAGTTCTTGTAGTCTTGGTGGCTGACAGAAATGGCTAAGGACCATTTAAGTCAAAAGGTTGAGATTCAATTTCCTTTTCAAAACAGGTCACAAACTGACCACCTTTAAAAATACAGGGCTTCAAAGTAAAAGAAAAATTCCATTGGCGGTGTGGCGACAAGACATTAAAATAAGTTGCAATGTTGCAAATTTTAGTTGTTAAGTTGTCAGGCTGTATTGTATTGCCAGCGATTTAACAAACAAAATGAACCCATAGTACTTGTAACATTGCAGCGAAATTATGCTACAACTGTGCCCCTTATTTTCAGATTGAATGAAAATTCACAGCAAGAAAACAAAGTAGTTTTTTTCATTTCTTTATTTATTACTCAGGCCCATAAGGGCACCAAGGAAAGAAACCAGTCGCTTGTAGGCTTGTTTTTTTTTTCATCATAGTCACAAAATTAATGTGCATACCCCATGGATATTGAATTAAACCCCACGTATGGGAATTCGGGGGAATTATTACTATTCTATGTGGTAAATTTGCACTCCTAGAACCTGAGCCCTCAGTTATACAGAGTGCACGAAAGCAGCGCACCTTACCGCTCGGCCACGGAGTCACATATATGATAAAACACTTGTTTGTTCGTAGAGTAAAACATGCTTCTCACTGAAGTTAAAGGGCCACCGACAACCAGTGTCCTTTGCGCGCCTTTGTTGTTGTTATTATCCGGGCAATCGAATCGGCCGGTTCGCTTCAGAAACATCCCGTGAAGAAGAACTCCTGAGAATTCGCTGTTCGATTTGTTTTTTAATCCAAACGCCTTCCTCCTTTCGTTCCATAATCTTAAGGTTGAAGTAGTGAGCCAAATAACATGGCGCTTTTCCTTCCTCGGCAGATGACCTTTCTTCACAGTTTTCATTTCGCTTTTAACACGAACACAACACCCAAATAACGCCAAAAATACAATATTTAAACATTAAGGAAAATATTTACAAAGTTTTAAGCTACTGGGCATCCAAAACACGACGATGTGAGGCGATGGAATTTGACTTTTCAAGAAATACTAGTTTCTGTATTACAGAAAATGGCGCCGATAGCTTGCACGCCCGCAAAGACTTGTGGTTGTTGGTGGCCCTTTAAGCCCTGTCGGGCAGGGTTAGTATCTGGGTGGGTGACCGACAAGTACAATGTGCAGAGAGCAACACCGGATTGCCTATCATAGACGCCATATCGGAATATTCATTTTTAACAGAATCCTGACCATTCTTCGCTTTAGAAGACATAAATGTAGGAGTAATCATTGGTTGAAGAAGTAAGGAGGGCTAAACCACTTGACCACAAAGTCCTGTACTGTTTCTTGCAAACGATAGTTCTCTAGGCAAACCAGTTTGTTTGTCGTCCCAAACATTAATTTTTGTTCAATCGCTGATACAAATGTTGAAACATGAAGCCGAATATATTTACAATTTCCAAACTTCTAAATTTAAAAATTTGCAACTGGATTGACCCCTTGTTTATCATCAGTGGAGACTGTTATCAGCTCTTTAGAAAAGAATAATTGCAATGTAGTTTGAAAGGCTGCACAGTTATTTGATTCTCAAATAAAGACTTGATTCCAAAGGAGAAATGCATGATTTGATATGCAAAAAGTGTGTTTACTTTAGTCAGTTGTGATTTGCGTGTGCATCGACATAGACGTGACTGAGAACGTGCAGAATTACAGAGAAAAGGCTGACTCGTCTATTTTATAAAAGCAGAAAATGGAGGAAACTTGCTGGAACATATTTGGTTAACAATGTGCCAATGTTATCCACATTTCATTGTATTACTAGGAGATCACTTGCTCGTAAACACAAGTATAGGAGCTACCTCAGGTTATGCATTTATAGCCTGTTCCAGGCTCCCAGATAGTCAGGAAAACGAAAAAAACTGCTGTTGATTTCATTTATTGGAATGTCAATCTCTCCTTAAATGCTGATTTCAAACTTACAGTTTGTACATGTGTTAAACCAACTAAATATTATGTTTAGTAATGTTTACATGTTTTATCAGCTATGAGCCAAGCAATCAGTAAAACTGTTTGACTTTGATTTACATGAGTATTCTGCAGGGCATTCCTTAGCATAGTTGCTTCATTTACATAAGCATTTGGATTCCATTTTTCAAGAGACAAGGCCTTCTCTAAGTAATCATTACGTCTTTTTGTCATGGCATATCATGATTGCAGTACAGTCAAACCTCGATTATCCGCACTCTTTGGTACTAGATGAAATAGTCCGGATAATCGAGAATATGAATATTAATGAATTAACAAAAACTGATTACATTAAGGAAGCGACATTTAATCGTGAAACAAAACATTTGCAAATCGTTTGGAAAACAACATGGTCTACATGTTCACTGTCCATTGTGAATACCTGTACACGTGTCGGCAAACGTCATGATCTTTTCCTTGCTCTGGCGGATATCAGATATCTGCCGTTTACTAACGGTATTTAGCTGACAAGTTGGTTCCTTTTTCTTCTTTCTCTACTCAATTATAGCCTGTTTATTTTCTTTTATCAAAAGAACGGATCGCTTACGCTTATGATGATGTATATGATGATCGTGAATAAACATTCATGACATATTGTAGCTTGTTTGCCGAATGAGCCAATAGATTGTGAAATTTCACTTAGCAACAAAGTAACTCTAAGCCAATCAGAACTCATCGAAAGTTCTGTATTAGTTACAACGTGTACGAGCGCTGCTTTATTTTGCTTTTTGAAAGCGAAACAAACTTGCACCTTTACTTCACATTTCAACGCTATAGTTTTAAAAAGAATATGGCTACGGATCTTGATCATGATTAATAAATTAATATTCATGACAAAATTGGGACCAGAGAAAAAGTCTGGATAATCGAGGTCCAGATAATCGAGGTTCGACTGTACTTAATTAAAACAGTTATTTATGGATATGGCCCATAAATAACTGCAGTTAAAAAGAGTTTCAGCTCAAAACTGAATGAATTTTCTATATATTGTTTCTTTCAAGACAATCTTGCTGAGGTTAATATCAGAAATTCAACAATTTTATAATAAAAGGTGTTCTTTTGAATATGAGGTTTAAAACTGGGCCTTTTCAATGGGAAAGTGACTGTCACATTTATGAAGCTGTTAAGAACAACGTAAAATTTTAAGAGGAAATTGGCTAATTAAAACCATATGTATGGTATTGGAAATAAGTGTTTGTCTTTTTCTGTGTTTTGAACTGGTAAAGCATCCAGAGAATATCTTTGCTTATTACTTGGAAGGTCAAGACCTGAAAATTTTGAGAAAGTAGATGTCTTTTTTTTGCCGAAAGCGGTGTCCTTTGCTTCAGCCCTTATGAACAGAGTGAAAATCTTTGTCCGCAGTGGTTTCTTTGTTTGTATGCTAATTTAAGTTCTGAACAGCTCCAGAGTGTATTGCTCTGAATATGCACTTTGTAGATGCAGAATCATGATAATAATTTTTGTGCAATGGCTACAGTGTTCGCTTTTATTCTGGGTATGCTGCTATACATGTTTTGATAATTTCCTTTGAGATGACATTGTGTAGTACGTATGTTATACATGTACATGCAGATGTTACAATGGGTAAATTCTCGTAGTAATAAGTTGCTTTTGTTTATAATCAGCAGGTGACGATAGTGAAGAAAATGAGCCAGATTGGGAAAATGAACGTGAAATCTTGTCCCATTTGACTTGTATCGGAGTTGTTGGTATTGAAGATCCAGTAAGACCTGAGGTAAGTAAAACAGCTCCTGAAGTTGATTACGGCTTTGTTTTACTCCCACATTGATAAGGTGAACATTTTGAGTAGAAATTAAAAAAACTGTCATAGCTTTTGTCCAGGTCAATTTGGATGTTTTGTTCTAATTACATAACATCCCATGCATTAATTCTCTCAGGTACCAGATGCCATCCTGAAGTGCCAACGAGCAGGAATTTTTGTCCGAATGGTAACTGGTGATAATGTTAACACTGCCAGGTCTATTGCTCTGAAATGTGGAATTCTAGAAGCTGGAAGCGAGTTCCTGGTTTTGGATGGCAAGGAATTTAACAAAAGAATTCGTGACTCATCTGGAAAGGTACATTACATTGCTAGAAACTAGATGATATTCCTCAAACATGGGATAAAGGTTAATTTTAAGCATTCTCCAAAAATGTACCTTTGAACTTGTTGTTTTGACCCTGTCTCCTTTGAGGAGGAGCTGCATTTTAATGAGCAGTGCTAACGGTAATACAGTCTGCTCTGAGTTTGGTTTGAAGGCATTGAAATAAAGCCTTGTGCACAGTATTGGTTGTCAAACGTTTGTTATCGACAATACCTGACTTTTAGCTGTTATTTCTTTGTTAAAAAGTATTTATCTGGAATGATACCGAAAACAAACTCTTGTCTATTATATCTGCTGTTTATTTTGATACTTGCGTTGCATTTACTTTGCTTTGTTAGCACACAGCACCAAGACAAAGTTGATGGAATCGGAATACTTTTGTCGGGCGCGTTACATTTTGATCTGAAACATCACACTTTTAACGTTGTTTCTATCGTTTGTAATGTTTCAGACTTTCTATCGTTCGTTTGGTTCGTGGCAGCTATTGTTTGAAAGGATGAAATGAAAATGTTTAAAGCATTTTGAAGGTTTCAAAGGTTTCGAGCCTTTCAAAGTTTGTGCATTGTGTGAGAGAATTAGTCACGTACTGAGTAAAATTTGTAACTTGCTAGGCAACCAAACTTTGTTCAGTGAAGCAGAACGAGGTAATTGTTTTGTTTGCGTGCTTTTCACGGCTTTGCAATTTTCAAAAGTGGAATTTTAATGTGTATTTTGAGTTATGTACAAAAGAAATATTTTAGAAGAGGGTTAAAATGAAGGAAACCAAGTGTTTTACAAACCATCGAAACGATTCAAATGAAGCAAACCAAACGAACCAAACCATTTGAATGCTAAGGGAAACGAAAAATTTATTTTTGCCGTGATGGTAAAAATTTAGTGCAAAAACTAGTAGCGTAACGCTAGTTCTACCACTATTACTCTAAAAGTTCGCATTGTCTGTGGATGAATGTATCCCAGGGTATTGTCCAACTAATGTGCACCTAATTTTTTAAGGTTCTTGGGCCAGATTGCGAGAGAAAGAAAATATTTACACAAACATCTCAATCACGTTCATTGCTGTTTTTCTCGCTGATTTCAAGTGGGGGGTTTTTTATTTTGTTGTTAATTGAAAACAGAAAGATATTTTGAAGCTTTCTTTTTACCAGCTAAATACACCTGAAATCTACTTTCCATTTCTGTTTTCAGATTATTACAGTAACATTGTAATCTTAAAATCTAGCGCTTTATTTAGCGTTACGTATTTTTTAACGGCCTTGAACACCGGGTTGACCCATAGACGGAGAAAGTTGGCACAGAACACCGCTGCTCAAACGTACTTTCCTAACAGAAAACCGTTGCCGCCGTAAAACATGATTTTTGGAGTCTGTTCTCAACTCTTTATTTACTTAGTGCTCCAGACACGCGAGTGCACGAGCACAAACCGCCAAAATACATGTTCTCATTTCCCCGGCCAACCTGTCAGCCCTAAACCCTTGTGCGCGCTCGTAAAAACCCATCTTACGCGGGAAAAAACTACCGTGAAAAGACTAAGTCTTGTTGAGAAAAATAGTTTTGGTGTTGTAAGACCTCATTAGCTACCCCTTTGTAGACATTGACACATTGTGAATAAGAAATGATCCGTCCTTTATTGTGTTGTTCCGGTTTCCTAATTTTCATGAATTATGCAGGGTTCTTGTTAAGAGCCGGTAACCGGTTATTTTTACCGGCTGTTCGAGTAAATGTTACCGGCTGTTTCACTGAAATATTTGCCGAAATTATCCAACGAATGTTCGTCTGTTTAAAGGTGAAATCACATTGTGTTTATGGGAAAATATTGCTTTCCCCTTCCAACCAATCCTGTGAAGATATCTGGCACATGTTATCGCTTCGAAGTTATACCATTTGTAAAAGCAATCCAGCTTGTTTTTCGCCAACTTATCCCTCGAAACGATGTCCGCCATGTTTCCTTTCCATTCCTCCCGCGGCCAGGGGAATTAAACGTTTACAACATGGCATCCACACGTGGAAAACAACAGAGAGGTCTTTCGGAATTTGGTTTTCAACAATAGCGTCAGAAAAGCGTAAGCTACTTTCTTTTTGCTGAGTATTAAATTAATTTAGGAGCAGCTGGAACACGACAGCGATCGATACGAACGTCAAGTTAAGACTTGAGCCCGCTAGCCCGTGCAGGGGCAGGTAACAAGGTTACCTGCTATTTTTGGTTTTTTACCTCCTGTGCAAAAACTTAGCAAGAACCCTGTTATGTCATGGATAAAAACCGTTTTGGAAACAAACAAGCGACCGACCACGAAAATCGCCCTGTGGCATGGAAACATGACGTGCGTGTTGAGCCCGCTTACTCCACTAGAGGCTTGACGCGCTTGTCAGGTTTCAACTTTGCAGGTAATTTTTGCGGTCGCTACAACAAGTTGCAAAATTGTTGAGACACTTTCATGAAAAAACACCTTTTCTGGCTTCCAGTACCCACCGTATCTAGAATTTAAACCTTTCCCACTTCCCCTCCCCTCTCCCCATTTTTATGTTGACTGTTTGAGAATTCAGCACTTTATTCAGTTAAGAATTCAAACGTTCTTAATTACAATTACATCATTCTAAAAAGTTAAATTATCTATATTTATGATGTACACTAAGTATCTAAAAAACATATATATAAATAATATATAAAAGTTCTAACGATACAGGCATCTATTTAAAAACACCTTTTTAAAACGCTCAGTCTTAATTTTAGGTAATACAAAATTATGGCTTCTAGGCCTCAAGATTCTTGTTCGTTGCGGAGTTCGTTTAAGTTTCCAACATATTTTTGTCTTGCTAGCAACACTGATAAGGGGGGGAGGGGGGCTGAAGTGTGAGAGATAATAGGTAAATTAATAG
>NC_090891.1:11643682-11671182 GCF_036669925.1 Montipora capricornis | reverse complement strand
ACATGTCCCCTTAAAATGTTTACACCCTTCAACCAAGTGAAGGACAAAACAGCAAAGTTGAGATTGCCTAACTTGTATTTTTTTTAATGAAAGCTAGTGTAAAGAGTCCAAAAACAGCATTTACACACATCCAAATAAATGTGAAATTTTGTGGTCATTAATATTCCAGCATAAACCATGAGATTCAGAACATAAATACCATGCAGTAAAAGATTCTTTAACTGATGACATTGGAAAAAACCAAAGCAATTGACTTCAAGTAGATTGCTCAGAAAATCACTTCTCCAGTTTTCAATAGGTTAATTTTTCATTTGGTTACTAGAACTTGCCCCTTCATTTTAAACAAGTTTGATTTTGTGGACACACTTTTGGTCCATGCAACTGATAAGTTTGTGTGTAATTATTATAGGTGAGTCCATTGACTGGAACTCAACTGCTGTGGGTAAATCTTATCATGGATTCATTTGCATCATTGGCATTAGCTACAGAGCCACCAACAGAGGATTTGTTGCAACGTAAACCATATGGCCGCACAAAGCCACTTATCTCCCGTACCATGATTAGGAACATACTTGGTCATGCTATCTTCCAACTGGTAGTCCTGTTTATTCTTGTGTTCTTGGCTGATGATATGTTTGACATTGAAAATGGTTATTTGGAGACCACACGTTGTAAACCCACCGCTCACTCCAGTATTGTCTTCAATACGTTTGTCTTGCTGCAACTGTTCAATGAAATTAACTCACGAAAAGTACATGGCGAGAGAAATGTATTTGCAGGAATCACCCATAATCCTGTTTTTGTGATCATAATGGCAGGAACCTTTGTAGTCCAGGTAGGAAATCTTACATTAACAGTGTGATTACTACAGCTGTAGGTTTAAGAACACATGTGGGAACGTCTTGCTGACATTATTGACTTACGGTACTTCAGAAAAAATGCCTTTCTGATAAGATTAACTTGGTACTCCACTGTTATTATTGTACTTGATCCAAAACCAGTGTCATTTTCCTTGTACTTTCATTGGGCATGGAGAGTCATCTTTCGTTTATCTTATGTTACAAGAAGGTAAAACTGAAGTCTCGGAGGAAAAATTCTCTGAGAAAAGTAGAAACCCGACAAACTCAAGTCACGTTTGATGCAGAGTCCAGGAAAAAAAATGTAAGTTGCTCCCCATTTTTGATTAATAAATTAATAGGACAAACATAGGACATAGGACAAAGTAGATTGTACACAAAATCATTTTTTTAACCTCTGATTTATTACACCCAGACAAATGAAAAAGTAAAGGTTGCTTATGTTGTATTTAATTGTTTTCCTCTGGTTTGATTTTTTCAATCTAGCGGAGCAACACCACACCTTCTTTAGAAACTAAACCTTTATCCTAAATGTGAAAGAATGCTTTACTTGAGTAGTTAGCTTTCATGTAAGGTTGGGGACACAGCATGGATTTTAGTAATTAGGGTCAGTGCTTAACCCTAATCATTAAGCTGAACTGGTGACCATAACGGTAATCAGTTAAATTTACTGAACAAGCATTCACATGCAATAATTATTTTCTTTGATAGCATCAATCCATCATAATAATCTTAAAATGATTTCTCTAGTTTATTTCATACATTCTACTTTGAAAGAGTTCTAATTAATTACAGAAAGATGCCCAAATATGTTAAAATGGCAGTGTTATAAAAAATTAAACCAGTTAAAAAAATCAATCTAGGGGAAAAATAGTTCAACTACAACACTTCTAAAACTGATTCTTTCAAGGGGCTGTTGGAATTTGGAAGTTTCCTAAATATTCATTCATCTAAGTATGATTGTGTGTGTCCAATGTAAATAGCAGGTTTATCAAGCAAAACTCTGTTCTGTTGGTGGCTGTTACAGTTCACTTACATTCATTGTTTGCATCAAACTTTCCTCAGGACATAGAATTATAACTCAAAAAGTGTAAAGTAACAGCCTTCAAGAGTGGCAAGTGGTGCCCTAATTTGTTTAATCCGTAGTAACTAGTCTAGTCACCAAGTTGCCATTTTGCTAGTTCCAGTATCTCACCATCTTAAGCTCTTGGTTGTTTTTATGCTTTGTAAATCCTTTTTGTCGAGAGATTATAATATGCTTGCTTATATTTATGTACCGTATATGCTTTTTGTATGTTGCACTCATTACTTCACAAACAAATGTTTTTTGTATGTCACACTCAATACTTCACAAACAAATCCTTTCTCAACTTGGTGAGACCAATGTTCAAGGTTTACCTGTAACCTACACTACAATGTATATCTAGACCTTGCATAAAATCATCTGTGGTTTTTTGATGCCCAAGTGAAGGAAATTTGACAGTGGATTAAATATTGAATTCACATGGAAAAGAAGGCATGTGAGTTTCTGAAGTGCCATTCAGCTTTTATCTGTCCAAGCAATGAACACATCAAAAAAGTCAGGGTTGAAGGAAATTAAAGTAGTCAAGCCCAAACAGGTTTTCAAAGCAGGCTTTGAAATTCTGGTGCCAGCTCTTTTAATTAGTTTTTTGGCACATGGTGACCATGTGGTCACAATTTCAGACCCTGAAAAAATGTATCAAAGTGGGAAGTATATTTGAATCAAGGTGCATTTATCGTCTCCTTTTCTTTTCAGATTCTTATCATTCAATTTACTGGCAAGGCGTTCCATGTTGCTGGTCTTGGATGGGAGGAATGGCTTTGGTGTATTTTCTTAGGCTTCTCTGAGCTGGTGTGGGGACAGCTAGTCCTTACAATACCCAAAACATCCTTCCCCAAACTTTGCCGGTTTGGTACAAAAGAGCTGCCCCTTCCTATGGAACCTGATGGACCAAAAGATAGCAGAGCTCGATTGCTGTGGATACGTGGCCTAACAAGATTGCAACATCAAGTAAGATTTGATCAGTGTTGGTACTGATTATAGAAGAGTTTAGTGCAAAGCTGGTAGTAGTGAAATTTTTTTTAAATTTAAGTTTTGTTAAAAGTGGGCAATTTCTGACCAGAAACACAGATAGGCCATTTTGGGCAGAGGTTTCAATTAAAGCTACTTACTGGCAGTCAACCACCACTTATAGGGTCTCCTATGACCATTTGTTTAGCTTCAGACCAGACTCTTGTGTTTGGGTTAGAGCTGCTATCAGCACTGTCTGTTCCATCACTAAGCCGCCTATGGAAAAAGTTATTGGAACCTGTGATAAAAATTATTTTGTGTGGTGCAGTGGGACTGTTTTTATCCTAGTTTGGGTTGTCCTCTACTGTTTTCCATGAACAGAATTGAAATGCCCCAATTACTCCAAATTTACTTCCTTTGTAGAGGTTATTTTAAAGAGTTTTAACGCTAAGCCCAATTATCATTGTTGACGATATGATTTATTAATAGTACAGGGGTTTCAATAAGTTACGTAGTAAATGGCTGGTTTTGTGAAGTAGGTTGCTGTGGCAGGAAAGGGGCCATAAGACCTCTTTTCCCAAGGGAAGGAGGTGCGGACCTGCTCCCTCTTGAAATCTAGGAGCTCGGAAATGGCATGTCTAGCAATCTGGGCAACAACATCTATCATAAATATTTAAATTATTAACACGTGGCTACATTTGGCCAAGTAAAGAGGACAATATTATATTGTTTTGCACTCTCGATCTTTTGTTGAAATACAACAAAATAACCCCTCCAGCTGTGCGCTTTCTAGTTGTGTCTTCCGTTTTTGATAAACAACACTTGGAAAATTGGAATGACTTAGTGAATGTGATATAGGCAACATTTGGCACCAGTCCTTCTCCTGTATTCATTCAACATGGCAGAGTACCGATAGATATCGCGTTTGTGCGCGAGTGGTTAAAGCAAGTGCAAATAACTAGGAATTCATAAAAATATCCAATGTCCAAAAAGGAGCAGAACATACAAGGAAAGGTTTCTTTATATTCTAGTTGTTTTATTGAATTAAAATAAATTAAAATGGATCAAAGTGAAACGGCGAGAATCGTGTAATTTATTGAAAAAGTAGGCAGCGATAACATAGGGAGTAGCCGACGGAATTCGCTGGTTACCGGCTTCTAATGAAACCTCTGAATATTGGTAGCTGTTAAATAATATTTTTTTTCTGTTCATGTAAGTTTACTAGCCTCGTTGGCATGTGGCTATAAAATGAAGTTGGTGAGGCTAATTAGCACAAAGTTAAAAGAACAATACATCAGCTCACATTTTTTGCATTCAATCGTAACAATGCTGTAAGCAAAAAAGTTTTTGGGACACCTGAAAAGAAACCCATTTCCATTACATTAATTAATGATCTCTGTGTTTCCTTTCTTTGAATCAATGCCCCCCCCCCCCCCCCCTCCCCTCCCCCTTTTGAATGTTTAGATTCTGATTCTGTGCTTACCCTGACATTAAAAGCAGTCATAGTGAAAGAACAATGCGTGTATCATCATCATAATTCCTTGTGATTTGTTTTTCAGATCCGTGTTGTTAATGCATTCAGAAGTGTTATTGATGGACGCAGTCAGCGTGCAATAGCATCTCCTGCCGTTTTTAACTCACTTTTAGCACCTGTACGCACAGCAATGATTTACGAAGATGAGGATTATCCACGCCTCGTTGAAAATAAAGATGGAGGAGGCGTAGCAATACCGCGGTATGCAAGTGTGGAAAGTGCTGTATAACAGTTATATCTGATGCATAGTTTTGCTAATACATCAATTGTTCTTGCTTAAAGCTGATCCCCAAATCATTTAAAGACCAAGGTGATTAAGGTGCATTCCTTAACAGTTACCATGATCGTCTGTGATTAACACACTTGATGATGATGATGATGTTGCCTTTAAGTGCTACCGTGGAATTAAGCATATTTCACATGCATCCAGTCATTTAATTTGCTCTTGAATCATTTAAAAATCTACTTGACTGTGGTTAATTAAGCAAATTAATGCACTTGTTTCACATCCGCCACTTTCAAACTGTGAACTAAAATAAAATTAATTTTTACCTACTAATCCTAAGTGGTTAACTCTGTCAACTAACATTTTCTTAATCTATACAGGTGATTTTGATTGCTGTGGAAGCACCTGCTGCAGGCATTTTAAGCCCTCCTTACTTAGTAAACTCATTTGATGGTGTGAAAACAAACAAAATAACAAAGGGAATCACTGATAAGTTACATTAGGTACAATGATCATGTGTGGAAAAATCTTCTTGTCTCCGTGACATAAGTAATAATGTAGGGTATGTACTAATTAGTTTGAAATTTCGGTATTATGTAACAGTGTGGCTTGTTTAACAACTTGCACAATTCACTGAATCACTATCCCTGAAAAATGGTTATTTCCATTTACTCACCATTCTACCTTGGCGGTTATTTGTACAAAAAACAAGGGCTATCTAGATCAGTGAAGAGTAACTAAATAGCACTATTTTCATGTAGGAAAACCTCTCAACGTACTGTCTTTTAAGTTGGTGAAACTAGGCATTAGTGAGAAAACCATATTCAAGCATATTCAGTAGTAGGACAACTGCAACTCAACTGTCTTCTTCTATCCAAGGGCCTGTTTCTGGAAAGTCCCAAGAACTTTTCGGGCCCGAAAAGCCAGTCGTCAAACTGCAATCTGCTTATTTTGAAAAGCTGATCCTTTAACATGTTTTTAATGTAAGAAAAAGGAAGAGGATTGCGAAGTTTGATGGCTTGGAACCTCGGCGTTGCGAAGATATAAAGGGAATTGTGGCACCCGAAATAGGCCCGAAAACTTTCGGGACTTTTGAGAAACAGCCTACAGGTCAGTGTAGACTGCGGAACAAGTCTTTGGATTTTCATAGTTAATTGAAGTATGATCGTCCGGGTGAGTGTTGTCCTGAGAAGGGCTGTTTAGGATGACATTGACTGACGTTTCAACAACCTGGGCGGAAGTCATCTTCAAAGTCAAGTGATTTGTGTAACGTCAGTGGATGATAGAAGCACTGTGGTCATTGTACACATCTGGCCGTTATACCATCTGATGGCATTGTACAAATCACTAAAAAAATAAATTAGGAAAACTAAAAGTTAAAAACCACTTGTTTTGGAATACGTCAGTGGGCTAAAACAAAGTAGTTTATGGTTTGTCAGCAAGAAAGAGGAGAGTATCACTGTATCACATGCCCTTCAATTGGTCAAATTAACGTGAAACATTCAATTATTGGTCTATTTGGTAAAGGGATGTGCAAAGAATATCTTTGTGTGCCGACTGGCTGTGCTTCAGACTCCGTCCTCTTTCTGATAAACTGTCAGGGCAAGTGTTGTACTCGCGTTGAATTAAACTTTAATTAGCAATATTTCGCTGACAATCTTATCAACCAGTACAATGTTATTTTTTTATACATTTCCGAGTGATTTTTTTTCGTAATAATTATAATTTAATAAATTATTGACATTGTTGAAGAGTCTTAATGTAATAGTATACGGTTTAATTAATGGACATACTAATGTAAGGGATCATTTCTTCATAGGGTTTACATCATGAAATAATGTAATCAGTGAGTTGAGTGTCTTGTCACCACTCACTACAATAATAAGGGAACAGTGAAACATGGAATGTTGGTAGCTCAGCACATATTTAGCTGCAAACTATGATAAACAGCTTTTGTAACAGTCACGGAAATTTGTGACTTGTTTGCTTTTGTGTGAACAAAACTCGTCATATCAAATTCAGGTGATTCAGTGATTATAGGAAAGCTGATACTACGTTTACAGTGCATTTAAATACCGGAAACTGAAAGAAGCTTTGGTCAGACAAGTTGCATACTCCCCAATATGATCCAGTTAAACTCAAACTTGATCTGAGGGAATGTACCAATGAAAAGGTGTTATTAATTTTTAGAAGACTGAAGCACGCCCACCCCACCCCACCCCCAAATGAACCTAGTTTAGTTTTCACGGGTCCTCGTACTCTTCGAGGGTGTTAATACTGCGATGAATATAAGTTTGACCCGTAGTTTTTTTCTTGTCTTCCTCAAAGGTGATCGAGTTGAGAGAGAGCGTGTCTCTGAAGGTGCGTGCGCATGACTCGTTCCGCGTGCGCGTTTTTTCCTGTCGCGCGCTCCTAAGTTCACTTCCAGTAAGAGTAATTATATGCAAACAGGAAGTGAAAAATGGTGGTTAATTTGCACCAGCAGTCATTGCTCAATGATTACTTCGCACTTTTATTGCTAGAGAGAAAAAACTCCATTCTGCGTTCATCTCAGTATAGACCAAATCGGCTAACTAAATGTTGTACCCAATTCAAACCCTTTGGGAATAAAAGGTTTTGTTCCAGGTGTTTCCATATGATTTAAACATGAATGCTACGTTATCATTCAAATACAATACACAAAGAATCTTAATCCCGGGAGATTTGAATTGGGTACAACATTGAGTTAGCCGATTTGGTCTATTGAGATACAATAGCGAACAATTATTTTTTTTGTAATTATTTATTACGTGTAATGTCACGGGTGTAGGTTTGAAATTCAAAATTCCGTAAGCGAAATTTTGAGTGGAATGTGAAAATTACGTGCCTTGAACTCTCATCAATAGTAGATTTTAGCTTCTCTATTAAGATCCTTTGAGTTACAAAGACGTTATATATGTAGTTGTTAGTCATGCAAAATAGTGTAGGGAGCTCAAATTTATTTGGCGTAATAAAGGCGATTATTATCTTGCCAATGATCTTGACTGTGATCGTCAGCATTGCCACTGAAAAGATCGACAATTTAAACAAATGTTGTGGATCAAATGTCTTGCATTAATAATAGGGAGCTTTAGTAACTACGACGGGAACGGCAACGAGAACGTCGTCTCAAAACATAAATTCGCGCTATTGTAATCACTTCGCCACTACTCCAAGCTTTTTAAAGTGACAATGGTGTGGCAGTCCCTCAAGAATGAAACCGATATGAGTCATGCTTAGTTTAAGAGAGAAAGTGAAAATTTATCTCCTAGTGCTGACGTCCTCCATAAAACCTCAGATTTGGCTATTTCACGTTGTAGTTTTGCTGACGACCGCAAAGAAATGGTCAAAAATGAAAATAGCACGTGCAGGGCGTGCAAACCTTTTTTTTCCCCACTAAATATGCAAATTTGTGCGGACGTCCTCGTTGCCGTCGCCGTCGTCGATGCTAAAGCTCCCGGCCTAATGTCAAAAATCAACGAGTTCTATTGAAATCCTTTAATCTCACCTTAGGACATCTTGGTTACGTGCCATCAAACGTGATATTTTAATGTGACGTGCGTGATCCATCCTGACTGGGTCAGCCTATTCAACCTTTTCATGTTCGTGAAAGTCTTAACCATTTCAACTTTTAAATATAAAACGACGATTCTAAATGTTGCAGACCTTTTACACCAGATGCAAATCTGAATATAAATATGTGATAAATGTTACGTAGTACAAATATGAAACATGTATAAAGCGTGGAAATTAATGAAGTACATTTAAGCTAAACATGTTGCGGTTGCAGTCTGAAGGAAGGGTTTTCCCACAGGATGTGTAACGATTCTTTTGTCCTGAGCTGGAAAGTTGTGCCGGCTTGATCAGTTGAACTCAATCTACCTGGTTAAATTTATCAGATATTTATTTGCAGATTTGCATCTTGCACTGAAGAAGGCAGAAGTTTTTGCCGAAACATACCTGCACCATTTAAAGTTGTGACTCCCCCTTTTTTTTTAGTCATCATAACAGATACGTTCGTTTTTAAAAGGAAAGCTCACGATGTAGGCATTCGAGTTGCTTGCTTTCATCGACTCTGAGAGGGACAATCTCGTTGCCAGGGTCTTTCATTATCGCACTTCACTTATTTGCTTTTTGAGTGGAACGGGACGAAAACAGCAGGAGAAAAATCTGAACATGCCCAAGTTATAAGACAAGTGTCGTATTGCCTGTCGTGTAAACTTTCGCTGGTCACGATTTTGCCTGCAATGTTTTCTTCCCGTTCGGACTGACTACTCCTGTATCCCCCAGTATTAGGAAAGCCGGTTCTTTTTATTTCTTAACGTTTACTACACACAAAAACTTGTAACGTCTCAATGTTTAAAACGAACCTGAATAAGTCCTGCGCTGGGTTATTAATTTTTTTTTTGCTCTTCTCTCCCGTTGAGCCAACATTTGATTTGAGGTATGATTTCTTCAAAAAGAAATGATTTAAGCTATACAATGAAACGGAAATGGGTTGATGTGGTAAATTGACCATCAAGGCGGCACCACAATTTCTTCAGAAACTAACCTGGTTTGAGAATGCAATTAAACTTTGGAACATTAGAATCATGTTTGACATTCCCCCCAGTTACACCTCATTCGTCGACGCCACGGGATAGTGAGTATTTGCTCTGTAAGCAGTCATTAACCAAACCGGAATCTTACAAGCGTTTGACGATCAATCGATGATAGACATCTGACAATCAGAAGGATTAAATTGACCAATAATTGTTTTTGCTTTTTTTTTTTTTTTCATAATACAAACAAAACAGCAAAAATCGCTACCCCATCCCAGACTCGTTTTACCTAATTCAAGGAACTGATCAGTTTCCATGAAATTTTACCCTCGTCAAGACTGAAAATCTCTGATTTCTATGACCTATTTCAGACCAAACCCTCACAGCGGGACATACCCATATAGTTGATACGGGGAGTAGCCCTGGGGACACCACGCCTTATACTTCTTCGGGTCTGGGAACATGTTTCCCCAGGAAAAATGTTAAGACATGTGCCTCTTAAGATGCCATTTCCCGCAAAAAAACGGCAAAGAATCGTGCTAAGAAGACTGGTTAAACAAAGAAAGCATCTTTCTTTGGCTAGGAATAGTTTCAAAAACTGGCGGGAAATACTCGCCGAAAAGGGAACTTTTCCTGCTAAAATGGGAGGGTTGGAATCTCTGCAATACTCACAAGACAATACTTTAATACCCAACTGCAAGCAGACGAAAAACCAAGAGCCAAGTAAAACGAGAAGCTTCGGTAAAGCATACACTGGGTTGCCTGTGGTACGTGTTACAGAAAATCAGAAGGCACTGAATTGTGTGGTATTGAACTACAGCATTCCAGTCTCTGAAGAATAACAAATAAAAGAGAAGCGAGAAACATTGGCTTCTGGGCTCGCCTGTCGATAATTTTCAAGTTCCCTCACAACTTCTTTTCACCACAAGTTCAAGCGTGCCCTCTGAGCATCTGACAGCTTTGTGATACTAAGGTTAACCGCTCTCCGGCGGGGTTAGTATCAGGATGGGAGACCAAAACAATATACCCCTCGTAAAACAGAAGCATCGGACCGAAAATAGCCTGCGCAGCAAGCGTTTCCGTGCTGTTTCGGAGCAAAGAAAGACCGAGGAACGAGATTCTCGGTTTTGGCCGCGCGAGAAATGATTTTTCGCGCGGCCTTTGCTCCCCCTCGCGCCATTTTTCGCGCGGCCTTTGCTCCGAAACAGCTCGGAAACGCTTGCTACGCAGGCTAGACCGAAAATACTATTAACGCTAACAAATGCGAACTCAGCAAGGTACAGATTTTGTTAGCTTGCTTTATGCAAAACAAATATTGATGCAAAAGTAAATAACTATTGATACACAGTTTTTAGAAAGAGCAGAAGGAAGTTTCCGGGACGGTCGATCGAGAATAAAATATTTACGACATGAAAACAACATTAATTTGGAACCGTGAATATAGAATATAAAAAGTTACGATCAGCGACAAACATTTTTGGAGATTTTTGCTACGTTCAAAGAAATCGCAAAATCGAAAGTGACATGGCCGGAATTCAGCGGGCGCCGTGATAAAGTTACTGCGGCATGTTTACTCGCCTCGTGAAGCATCTGTGTCAAATGATGGCAAGATACCGGGTTTTTGTAAGTTTCTTTTTCTGTCAAGTGTTATAAAGTTTGACAATAAAATGAGTGAAGTCAAAACAAAGATCACAATCGCCCAACTCTTGAGGTTGACAATTTGTTTATGCAAAGTCAAAATTTACTCTCCAAGACGCGTACGACGTTCTTTATCACCAGGTAATTCCATCATTTTGGAAATAGCAGCTACTTAAATATTCATCTGCGTCACAATTTTTCACTGATTTTGGGCCTCATTTTGTTGAAACTCACGCACGCTTCCAACAGGCCTGTGAACCCTTCCTGTTTACAGAGCAATACTAAAAAAATTCTCCCATATCACATTTCAACCTTAAGCTCGAACATTCAATACACAACATGATATTATAATTCACAAAGGCAGAAAATACCACAGAATCCTTTTCGAAAGCGAAAAATTTATTGAAACAAACAACATATTTGCTGTTAGAGGCGAAAACCTCTTCCTATTTCATTGCGTGCATGAAGACATGAAACTCAATCGTGTCAAATTACCATGTACTTCAGGTTTCCTGAAGAACTTTTTCCTTGAATAACAAGAAAATGCTTTTTCTATTGCCATACAAACTATCCAGTTAAGCTCGCATATCATAAAACATGATGAAGTCATAAAGGCCACCTTTTCCAGCGAACAATTTTTTTGAAGCAAACAACATATTTGCTATGAGAGGCAAAACCCCTTCTATTTCATTACGTGCGTGAAGCTGAAGAGAAGAAACTCAATCGTGTCAAATATGCGCAATATTGCAACAAACTAAATTTCAGGATCAAACCGTTTCCATGAAGAACCTTTTCCTTGAATAATGAGGCACAAAATAGACGACAAGCTTTCTTTCAAATAATTCTTGGCTGTCACATTTCCAATTATGTTTTTACTGAAGACTGTGCAGAGTTGATCACAGATCCACGTAAGGTGTTCGATTCGTTCTCTGTCTTTGTTGAACCCATAAGTTACCAGAGAATTTTCCATTTGGTTTCAGTGTTCTACGTAACAGCACACTTGTTAAAATATTTGAAATACAGCTCACTTTGATTTCGGCTCCACGGGCGATAGATTGTTGTCGAAGTCCATTACTCGTCGCTTTTAAGATTCCACTGCCTGTATATCCAATTGACTTGCCATTATTGAGCTTCATAAGGGTATATTTTGTTCAAAGATCCACTAAAACGCCATTTGCGTTACATGACTTTCGACGCCATTGCCGGTTAAGGTAATCGTTCTACTGTGTCCACCAGAGAAATCTACGCATTTCCCACTACCCTCTCGATCCTAAGAAAATACGCGTAGAAGGCTCTATGCACAAAGACACCACTTAGCAGCGAAGTGACAGGCAAGACTTTTACCGACACGGAAAATAAAAAAACCTAGACCCTCCGTGAGGGTACACTGGGCTGCCTGTGGTACGTGCAGCGTTCCAGGAAATTTTTTTCAAGTTGGGGGGTCATTAAGACCATTTATTATATGGCTTGTGTTTGTAGCCGATATAACGCGCGCTCTGATTGGCTAATTGTGACTTAATTGTAGGGGATTTTTCTACCGTAATGCCCACGGGCCGATTAACCATATAATAAACTACTTACTTACCGAGCTAGCTCGAACCGTACTGGGGAATATTGGCCCTGGGTCGTTTTTTTTACGGACCTCGCTGCGCTCGGTCCGTACTGCCACGACCTCAGGCCAGTATTCCCCAGTACGGCCCTCGCGCTCGGTTAGTTAGAAGTTATTAAGGGGTCACCCAGCAGTCTTTCCAACAGCATATAACTTATTTACAGACAACTGAAAAATTTTATAAAAGCGAAAGTTGAACGAAAAAATTTAAGAAAAATAACAGTAAAATATGTTTTCCATGCAAAATTTGGTCATTTTAGCGTTGATTACGAATTTTTGGATGCAAAACTAATTTTTTTTTCAATTTATCTGCTTTCTTGGACATAAATTCGACCGAAAACTGATGAGGCACGAATATTTTTAGATTTTAGGAGTAATCGGATTAGCGACAATTCGTAATGTGATACTGCTATAAAAGTGTCAAATTTACGACCCGTTGCTAACGGCAACGGAAGCGATCGCATTACGAATAATTAACCTCTGCCAAAAACCACCCAAATAACCGATTTTGCGACGGAAAATTCATCCCAGAGGATAAAACTATTCACTGGACATGTAATAAAGGTAAATATGCTCGAGCGAAAGCAAAAACAAGCGAATATTTTGAGGGAAAACACAATTATGTGAGATCAAAAGAACATGTGGTGAAGACACGCAATTGCATCGCTACGAAATAATCTTACCTTTTCAGCAATTTTAACGCTTGAAATTCCATCCAATCCACCTGGTCTAGTCTTTGAATTCACCATTATCGCTGCCCTACGAATCTTCAGTGTTCTACATAACAGCACACTTGGTAAAAGACGTCTCGACGGGCGACAGATTGTTGTCGAAGTCCATTAGTCGTCGCTTTTAAGATTCCACCGCCTGTCTTGTTCACTATCAAATTGATTTGCTATTATGACTCATGCGCAGTAAGCGCATGAGGTATAAAATTAAGTATAAAATGCCCTCCGTTTCTTGTTTTCCGTGTAACATTAGTGCATGGAAATTTATGCTTGCATACATTTACACGACTGTAACTTTACGTGGAGCGGGGGATAGGGGATCATTCAAAACAATTAATAGCTGCTGAAAAATGTATTGTTCAGTCAGAAAAATTAATAGAAAGACTTAAAAAGAAGTATTAGAGTCTTAAAATGTATGTATGCTTGGAATATCAGTCCATTTTGCATGACAAAATAAACAGTGCGTGTTTGAAGAAATCAACCATCCCTCTCATGTTTCAAGCCCTTAAGTAGACTTGCCACAATTCCACCTCCAGAGAATCCCGGGAGAAAATGTTTTGGAGAGCGAAGCGTGATTTTTCGGACGCAAATCTACACGAGACGAAGGACTTTTGAAAGTCCAGCCCCTAAGATGTGTCATTTTCTCTTGGATGTGTATGGTCGCGCCCGAATCATCGCATCTTGACTGTTCAAACTTTGTGATTGTAGTCGCGGTCGTACGGCCCGGGTCGTACGGATCGAGCTGTTAGAATAAATCTTTTTCGATTGTGGAGCCAAAGGTAAGTTGTTGACATTAAAGACAAAATTATATATTTTTTTTCAAGTTTGTTTTACAAATAAACACTTTGCGTGAGAGCGGGGATGGACATAAAGGTCATTCAAACTGATCTCCATCAACATGCCGGTTATCTCAGCTCCTAGTGTCAAGGGGAAATTCTGGTTTTCTGTCTTACTTTTGTTTTACTTAGAGGCCATCTATTTGCCAGTATTGAAAAGTTTGGTTCACATTTATGAAATGTAACAAATTAATCATCTGTGGCTTTACAAAGATCTATTTGTATCGCTTTTACATTCCTGAATCGATTCGACTCGCAAATGACGTACAAACAACCCAGGTCTAGGAATTGTTGATCCAACTAAAACTGTTGCCGCACCATACAGTCAAGGTATTGTTGAAGTATTTGGTACGGCAAATGCAGGCACACAACGTGTGGCAATGTCTCTGTCGGCGCACTTGTTTAAAATTTCAGGAATCCAATAACCTCTTCAGGCTTTTACTTCGTGCAGAAGACGCACATGACGTAACAAAAGCTTTAGGGGTCTTTAGGGATTTAGAATTCTGATTAGGTATTGTTTCACGATTTTTGTTCTATTGTTTTACGTCATGTGTGTCTTCTACACGAAGTAAAAGCCCCTCTTCAGCTGACTTGGTTCAAATTATAAAAATTGGGAATAATATGTATTCAGCTTTGTCACAATCATGCAAACAGGGACTCCTATTTTTGACAGATTTGCCTGTTATGGTTATAACTTAAGCTACATTAATTAATTATCAGTTGACATACAGTGATAGTTGTAGTGGTTTGCTAAATAGTGCACTTCCTATAATTTCAGACTTTCCTTATGTTATATCAATGTTAGCTGCCTTTGATTCTTTGCTCGTGGATAATTATCATGCATATATTTTAACACTTGAACTTTACACAGTAGCAATATACTGCCTGCCTAATGGGAGGTGTTAAACTTTTTTACTCTCATGGCAGAGATTTATTAGGTATGGGACCCATTTGCAACATGTACTTCAATTGAAATAGATTTCATTAATGAATTTGGTACAACATTTTCAGAACATATGTGCACAAACATCTGTTACTTATGAGATTAAAATGTGTTAACATTATCACTTAAAATGTAAAGCAACAGTGGAAGCATTGTTCATTCATTATATGTTCGAAACCAAAATTTTAGACCCTAGGAGCAATTAAATTATGTTTATCTTTGTTCTTGCAAAGAATGTTCTGCTGTGTCATTTTATTCTACTTGTTTTCCCACCTCAAAAGTCTTGTAACTATTGCACCTCTCAAACAGTTGATAGTATCATTGAGAATGGAAGAGCAATTTATCAGAAATGTTACTCCCTGCAAAATATGTTTTTATTTCTGATTTTCTAAAGAAATTAGACGCAGGCCGCTGGCCATGTAAAAGTTATTCATAGAGCAAGACGTCAGGGAAATTTATCTTGTAATGTGGTTCCCAGTAAACAACAGCTTAAAACTGCCATTTTGGATAATAAGGAAAGCAGCACAGGCTTTTCTATGTGAATTTCTGGCTACTGCATTAGTTGTGTTTTCCAGTGGCATGCAAAGCAAGAGATGAGTTACCACGTTTTTGTATCATTGGTTTTGAACCAAAAAATACAACAAAAGTATTTTCAAATGTAGATTCTGTTATTGATCTCTTTTGTTCTATTATTCAAAGTAAAATTTAATTCTTTTGAAACAAACTATGAGGTTGCATTTCTTAGATGTTTATGTGAACTATCAAATATAATAGAAAGGAAACAAATAATAAGAAAGCATAAATCTACTTTAGAAATTGCAGCAAACTGGAAGAAAGAGGAGAGAAATTTACAGCCCAATGGACCCAGAGAAAAAATAAGAACTTCCTTTAAATTGTTTTGAAAAGTACAGGTTTATGGACCTATAAAAAAAGACTCTTTCAAATAAAGATGAAAAGTATAGGTCAATGAATTCACACGATAAAGAGCAACTTCTCTCAAATAGATTCTTGTAACACCTATATACCTCTTTTTGTGGTGTACAATAAAGTTACTATTATTATTATTATTATTATTATTATTAAACTGTCAACAAAAGTACAAATAACCTGGCAGCGCATGAGTATAGGCTACTTAGAGCCTCTTGTTGAGCTTGATAAGGGTATATTTTGTTCAAAGATCCACTAAAACGCCATTCGCGTTACATGACTTTCGACGCCATTGCAGGCTTAGTTAATGATTCTACTGTGTCCACCAGAGAAATCTACGCATTTCCACTACCCTCTCAAACTATGCGCAGAAGGCTCTATTCACAAAGACACCATTTACCAGGGAAGTGACGGGCAAGACTTTTACCGACACCGAAAAAAATAAAAAAAATAAAACGAACAAATCCCACCCACTTTTCGACTGGGATTGCCATACTGGCAACCCAGTAATAACGCTATGTTGAACAGCCAGAAGGAAAGCTCTAGGCATTCTTAATAAGAGATTAAGTTCCGAGTGAGCGAGACAAGATTGTAAATAACTAGACGCTCCATGAAGCGTACACTGGGATGCTTGTGGTATGTGTTACACAAAAACAGAAGGCACTGAATTGGGTGGTATTGAACTGCAGTTCCAGTTAATTTTTTCAAGTGGGGGGTCATTAAGACCAAAAAGTAGCGTAAAAGCCGGGAGTTAACAGTAAAAGACAAGCCAAAAGACAAATGAAGAAAAAAATAACAGTTTTTATATAAAAGTCTGAATCGAATTCTCATCGAAAGGTTAATGACAATCGATCGGAAAAAGGGAAAATGTCATAATGTTCTGTCAAAAGGAAGAAATTGATCACGTGCTAGGCAACCATAAAGGTGCACGTGATCGCCTTGTGTCAACTGAATGAGCTACGGAAAAGAATATTAATCGTTCCTCGTTTTTAGAATAAAACAACGTACTTTTTAGCCAAGAAACTTCCGTCTTTGGAAAAGAAATTGTTAATAAATACGAAGTTTTTTACAATCTGAATGTTTTTGGGTTAGAGTAAAGCGATATATTGTTGAAAAATCTTCATGATAAAGGAGCTATGTCACGCAAATGATGTAATTTCGTGACACTCAAATTTCGCAAAAAAAAATCAGTTTAATGTAAACAATCTTCGCACTAGTAAGTCGTGGCAATAAATTGGATTAACCAGGAAGTTAAAGAAATATTGTTGGCTTCCCAAATAAACTTCATTTCCACTATAATGACAAAAGTGATGTATTTTTTATGTTAAAAGCTTGGCTACCTATTAATCATTTGTCAGAGAGAAAAAAGTCCTGTCTCCTCGCGTATCACATTTCAACGCACGTATGCAAATTTGTTAAGCTCGAATATTACACAACATGATGAATTCATAAAGGCCACCTTTTCCAACGAAACATTTATTGAAACAAACAACGTATTTGCTGTTAGAGACAAAAAAAACGTCCTATTTCATTGCGTGCGTGAAGACAAGAAACCCAATCGCGTCAAATTACCACACGCAACAAAATAAATTTCAGGATCAAACCCTTTCTTGAAGAACCTTTTCCTTGAATAATGAAACACAAAATTGACGACAAGCTTTCTTTCAAATAATTCTTGGCTATCACCTTTCCAATTGAGTGCAAATAAATACAAATAGCCAGACAGTGTTCGATTCCTTCTCTGTCTTTGTTGGACCCATAAGTTACCAGAGAATTTTCCATTTGGTTTCAGTGTTTTACATAACACCACACTTAGTAGAATATTAGAAATACAGCTCACTTTGATTATGGGTCGACGGGCGATAGATTGTTGTCGAAGTCCATTACTCGTAGCTTTAAAGATTCCAGATATTTCTTTTTCACCGCCTGTCTTTTGTATCCAATTGACGTTACATTATTGAGCTCCATAAGGGTATATTTTGTTTAAAGATGCACTAAAACGCCATTCGCGTTACAATGACTTTCGAAGCCATTGCATATGAATTAAATATTCTACTGTGTCCATGCACCGGACAAAATTTATGCATTTCCACTTCCCCCTCAAACCTACCATACATACGCGCAGAAGACTCTATGCACAAAGACACTACTTAGCAGGGGAGGGACAGGAAAGACATTTCCCGACACGGAAAAGAACAACAAACAAGCAAATTAAACAAATTTTCTAACTGGATTGCCTATGGTATTTTTAACCTTATCATCTCTATTAGATGGAGGAAAGATACCAATATAAAGGTGATAGTGACAAGACGAGTTAAAGTGGAAAACAGCTCACTTCCGGTTTGCCGTATGGGGCTCAAAAACGTCGCCTATTACAGGAAATTAAGCAAAAATTCGCCTTAATTTAAGTCTCGCTAATTATGTTGAGCGTTATTTTCCACGACGTTCATTAAATTCAGCTTTAATTCCCGCCCTTTTAATTTCCATAATTTTAACCCTAATTTTGAAACGTTTCCAGACGTCCATGACACCTACAAAACAAGAAAATAACAAACCTTTCTTTCCGTTAACTCCTACATTAATTTGAATTTTGAGGACTGTTTTGTTAATCAGAGGGTTCAGTTTTGTTCAGTGATTTTTTTTTGCATCCAGTCAAGAGTGAATTAGATAAGAGTGCAGGAACCCATGCCTCCTGAAGAGTTTTGATCTATCACTTTGCGGTCTTGCCCCAACACAGTCACAAATGGATTTATTCAAGATGCACTTAGCGTGCGAAACAAGCAAAGAACCGCCAGTTTTAACCAATCAGAAGAAGCCATGTCACGCGTGACCGCTTCTACCATGTTTTTTCATGGACATGACAACTGATTTTCGCGGGAACGGTTAGTCTAAAAATAGACTCATTTGTGACTGTGCTGGGGAGCCCACCCATGCCATAACAACACTCTTATCTAATTCACTCTTGATCCAGTGTTGAATAAATTTGTTCCAGTGGTCACCACCAACTGTGTCTTTCCTTTATTGTGAAATTCTACCTCCTCCAGTCGCGTTAATTTTCCTTATTCGAAAGTAGTTTTTCATTAAATTCGCTTTAATTTAAGTCCCATTCATTACTGGGTTGCCGTATGGCAAACCCAGTCTAGAAATGGAGGGTATTTGTTCGGTGTTATTTTTTTTTTCTTCCGTGTCGGTAAAAGTCTTGCCTGTCACTCCCCTGGTAAGTGGTATATTTGTGCATAGAGCCTTCTGCGCGTATTTTCTTAGGATCGAGAGGGTAGTGGAACTGCGTAGATTTCTCTGGTGGACACAGTAGAATAATTAACTTAGCCTGCAATGGCGTCGAAAGTCATGTAACGCGAATGGCGTTTTACTGGATCCTTAAACAAGTCAGTTGGATAAACCACGCAGGCGGTGAAAACCAACACCTGGAATCTCAAAAGCGACGAGTAATGGACTTCGACAACAATCTGTCGCCCGTCGAGCAGAAATCAAAGTGAGCTGCATTTCTAAAATAATATTTACCAAGTGTGCTGTTATGTAGAACACTGAAACCAAATGGAAAATTCTCTGGTAACTTATGGGTTCAACAAAGACAGAGAACGAATCGAACACCTTATTAAGTGGATCTGTGATCAACTCTGCACAGTCTTCAGGTAATGTGACAGCCAAGAATTATTTGAAAGAAAGCTTGTCGTCTATTTTGTGCTTCATTATTCAAGGAAACGGTTCTTCATGGAAACGGTTTGATCCTGAAATTTTAGTTTGTTGTAATATTGCGCATATTTGACACGATTGAGTTTTTTCTCTTCACGCACGCAATAATAGCAAATATGTTGTTTGTTTCAAAAAATTGTTCGCTGGAAAAGGTGGCCTTTATGAATTGATCATGTTTTATTATATGTGTGCTGGATAGTTTTTATGGCAATAGTAAAGCATTTTCTTGTTATTCAAGGAAAATGTTCTTCAGGAAAGGGTTTGAACCTGAAGTACATGGTAATTTGACACGATTGAGTTTCTTGTCTTCACGCACGCAATGAAATAGGAAGAGGTTTTCGCCTCTAATAGCAAATATGTTGTTTGTTTCAAAACATTGTTCGCTGGAAAAGGTGGCCTTTATGAATTCATCATGTTTTATAATGAACAGAGTTAACTGAATAGAGGGTAATGTGAAGTGCTAGATTTCTACCCTATATGAACCATGTGAGCGTTAAGCCCTACTGATGGAAATGGGCCCACACAAGGACAGAGAAAAACTCTGACCAGGGTGGGAATTGAAACCACGACCTTCGGGTTAGATCTCCGCCGCTCTACCGACTGAGCTACAAGGTCAGACGGGAGCAGGCCGTGGGAACTGAAGATGTTAAAGTCACGGCAATGAACATGTACAAGTACAAGGAAAGGTTACGTTTATACAAACGTAATGGGTCCCTTGTGTGGGCCCATTTCCATCAGTATGTTTTATAATATGCGAGCTTAACTGGATAGTTTTTATGGCAATAGTAAAGCATTTTCGTGTCAAAATGAGGTTAGCGTTTTTGTGTTGTGCTAACTTAATTAAATATAAATATACATTCTGCCTCGTGAGTTTGTTATTCTCGTTAACCAGCAATGGAAAGTCATTGCAACGCGAATGGCGTTTTAGTGCATCTTATGTTGTTTGTTTCAATAAAATGTTTCGCTGGAAAAGGATTCTGTGATATTTTCTGCCTTTGTGAATTATAATATCATGTTGTGTATTGAATTTTCGAGCTTAAGGTTGAAACGAGATACGGGAGAATATTTTTAGTATAACTCTGTAAGCAGGAAAGGTTTCATGAAAATAAACAGGTCTGTTGGAAGCGTGCTTGAGTTTCAACAAAATGAGCCCCAAAATCAGCAAAAAATTGTGACGCCGGTGAATAATAAAGTAGCTGCTATTTCCAAAATGATGGAATTACCTGGTGATAAATAACCTCGTTCTGGAGAGTAAATTTTTGACTTTGCAGAAACAATGGTGGGCGATTGTGATCTTTGTTTTGAATTCGCTCATTTATTGTCAAACTTTATAACACTTGACAGAAAAAGAAACTTACGAAAACCCGATATCTTGCCATCATTTGACACAGATGCTTCACTGTTTGGCAAGTAAACATGCCGCGGTAACTTACTAGTAATCACGGCGCCCGCTGAATTCCGGCGATGTCACTTTCGATTTTGCGATTTATTTGTTCAGCCAAAACGTAATATAACAAAATTGAACGTAGCAAAAATCCCCCTAAATGTTTGTCGCTGATCGTAACTGTTTATATTCTGTATTCACGGTTCAAAATTAATGTTGTTTTCATGTCGTAAATATGTTATTCTCGAGCGACCGTCCTGGAAACTTCCTTCTGCTCTTTCTGAAAACTGTGCATCAATATTTATTTACTTTTGCATCAATATTTGTTTTTGCATAAAGCAAGCTAACAAAATCTGTACCTTGCTAAGTTCGCATTTGTTAGCGTTAATAGTATTTTCGGTCCAATGCTTCTGTTTTACGAAGGCGTATATGTTTTTGGTCACCCATCCAGACACTAATCCCGCCGGAGAGGGCTTAACTTTAGTAAACTTTAGTATTACAACTCAGAGGGCACGCTTAAACTTGTGGTGAAAAGAAGTTTATCAACATGTCAGCCCAGAAGCCAATGTTTCTCACTTCCCATTTATTTTCTTCAATCTTTCTGGGTTCAGTTATTTGCTAGTAACCACATGTCTCCTCAGGCTATTTACCCAAGGCTTCTACCATGGCACTACAATGATAGACAATACCAAAACAATATCGTGCACTGTTAGAGCTACATATTACGCAAGGACAGATTTTTTTCGTCGTACGAACGTGTGAGAACCTGTGAGCCAAAGGGCCTCTGCTGGTATGACTTCTGGGTGACCCCTTAAATGGTCTTAATGACCCCCCAACTTGAAAAAATTGTCTGGAACGGTGCACGTACCACAGGCAACCCAGTGTACCCTCAGAGAGGGTCTAGTTTCTAATACCTTAATTGCGTTCGAGGTAAGAGAACGAACGAGAACGCAACTCCTAATCAGTGTTGGGTGCTCTGTGCCTTATTGGGTGTCCTGTGCATATAATAAGCGAGGCTTCATTCGTTAATTAAGGGCCCACAGACATTCCCAAAGACGGACTCATCGCGCGTTGCTAAGGAAGTGAAATGTTACTTCCAGTGACTGACGTTGTCATAGCGGAGTTAAGAAAATATGGTAACCCATCTTTGCGAAATTTCTTTGCGAGGAATTATTATTTTGGTTTTATAGCTATGACGTCATCGAACGTCCAAACGTCCACTCCACTATATATGTAAAGTGGCCCACAAGGGACATGCTGCAAATTAAAGAGTTGCTGCAAATGAAATAAAGTTGCTAAAACGTCAAAAGTATGCGCACTCACTGATGGAAGGGCAGGTACAAAACAGTCACAGGTCCAGGTCATTATTTTAACAATTCAGGAAGTATCCTAAACGTCCGTTAATGCTAACCTTAGGCTTAATTAGGCCTAACGTTAGCATTTGTAAACAGTTAGGGTTTTTTTCTGTATTGGTAAAACAATGACCTGTGACTTGGGACCTGTGACCTGTGTTTCGTACCTGCCCTTCCTTCAGTGCGCGCGCATACTTTTCGTGTCTTAATTTGCAGCAACTTTATTTTATTTGCAGGCTCAACCCAGGTTAAGGACGGTGCCTACTATTGTTATGGCGCATACGTTCTGCGCATTCCCAGATACTCGGATTTCCTATCGGTAGTGCTTACTAATGCAGGGATATTTTTGCGCGGGTTAAATTTATGCGGAGAAAGCAGAACTTAGCAAGTGCTCTTGGTATCCAAAAAGAAAATTTGGGGTAACCATGCATTTTTCAGAGATAATTAAGCTTTAATTTGGAAAGGAACGCCATACATTGCTTTGTATTTTAAAGCTTTTTGCTAATATTGTTGATTAATTATCCTTGAAAAATGCGTGGTTACCCCCAATTTTCTTTTTGGATTTTAATAACACTTGTTGAGATCTGCTTTTCCCGCATATTCATAAAACCGCGCAAAAATATCTTTGAATTAGTAGGCACCGGCCTTAACTCACCTAAACACAAACGAGGCTTCATTTTTCGCGCGCTTTCTGTGGCTCGACGCGGCTACACGGCGATACTACGTCAACTATAGTTCTTACACAGTCAACGCTTTTCGTGTTCAGGTGGAAAACGGTTTGGAAAATGTTTTCTTTCTGCATTTTTCGCTGGTTTTCAATCCAGTTCTTTCCTTGGGCACTAAACCGTTTCTTATTTTCAAAAAGTGGTTTAATGGGTTTTTCCTTTGTCCAGGAATGAAAATCAAATTGTTATTGTCAACTGGAATTAAATAACAATTATCTGTACTCTTTTGGACATAAAGAAGAAGTTGATTTGTTTGTTTAGCTCTAAAATGCGAGCGAACAAGTGCTTTTTAATCTGTTTGCCCAACTGGTTTTCGTTGTGCCTCGAAAGTGACCAGAAAACTTTGCCCTTATGTTATAAACACGTAATCGCAATTAGTTCTCGTAAAAATAGGGGGAAATTTCACTAGCTTGTATTTTCAAAAATTTGTGTAAAGCACCTAAACGTTTAATATTTAAGTGTTGGAGCGGATCTTGTTTGAAGTTCTTCCTTTCTTGGTTGCATTGCCGTATTTTGCCGATTCTTGTTCCAAGCCAAGCTGGCGTGTTTCAATGAAATACATCAAAATGTGAATGATCTCGTTTTCAGAGATAAAGTGAAATAAAGTACTTCAGTAAAACTTTTTTTCGACCTTGAACTGACGAATTTTCTTTTATGGCTTCTAAAATTAGCGTGATTCCTATTCGTTGGCTATTGACAGTTGACTCTGAAATGGCTTTTTCCTTTTCCATTCGCTCGCTGAGGGTGTGCTCGTTTTCTTTTAAAACTCATGTGATTCAAGAAAAAATCATTGCCAAACTAGTGAATTTCAAAGTAAATTTCACTCGAAAAACCGATAGCGTACTCATCGCTTCGTGATTCATGCAGCAACCGGAAACATCAAAACGCGGACAATTCGAAACCTAACCCTACATGCAGTAAGAATAAATAACCAGGGAGCTCCGCTTTAGGCTTGGCTAAATCTATATATTATCGTGAGCTGACCAGAAAACCCACTCACAAGCAAAAAAAACACCGCACGAGCTTTTGTTTGCATGGGTTTTTGCTCGCCCTTCCCATTCTCGTGACCAGAGCCTCGGATCGACCCAAGGCTTAGGCTCGATTACCAGCCGCTGTTTCGGGAAATGAGCCAGCGCTCACTCCCGAAATCTCGGCTGGACGCGTGAGGTGAGCCATTGTTAATCTCCGCCAATCAGAAACTCGCCTGCACAAATCCGTCTGGCATAAATTATATGTTTTGGCTGCGAAGGTATTCTTTCACCCGGCCTGTTCGAGGTTTACAGTGCTTTTAAGGTAGGAAACATCCAAGATTGCGACAACGAAAAGTGTTCAAGAAGCTAGAGAATGGGAATTGTGTCGTTTTCTACCGCCTGAGTTCGCAAACTTCACTGATTTTCCAGTTGGCGCCAAGGTCAAAATACGGCTTTCAAATTCATCGCTATTGCAATTTTCTCTTCATACTTCGCTAATGTAAGAGCAAGTAAAATTGCTCAAGATCAATTGAAATTACTGCTGAGTTTAATGGTGGCAAAACGAGGGGGCCGATGAAGTCGACTGAGAGCTAAAGCAGCCGAAGATTTCGTTGATGATTCGCTGGTTGAATTCAAACTCACATTGATCATTTAACCACAAACTCAAGCTCGTATCATCTGGAAACTTCGCACAGACGTTTCAAGCATTGTTATGTAATTTCTGTTTTCTTAAAATCAGTGTTTTTGGGGTGTCTAATGCTATTTCCCCGAAACTATTAACTCGCATAAATTATATTTTAAATTTACGTCACAGACACAATCTATCGATCACGCGTCCAGCCGTCTCTTCTCGGGGAGGATACCCGAACTCGAGTGAGCGGCGGAAATCGAGCCTACCCAAGGCTCTGGGAACTCTGAATAGGAGAACATGCGCTGTAGGGTTCTTATAGCCAAAAATTGGCTATTTGAACCTTACGGCGCCTGCTCAATTCTCGTGCTAACATGAATGCACCAATTAGAGACGCTTTCGGTTGTTCTTCACGAAAACCAATAAGAGGACACTTTGTTTCAGGGTTCCCCATAACTCTTCTCTCCCTCGGTCAAGAGAAGAGCTCTTGGGTCGAGATTGCGCCCTTCCTTCGAGCTCGTTCTCAGATCAACTGCGCATGCGTAAACAAACTGACTTTCGGTTTGAAAAAAAGCTTGATTTCCGGCAGTGTGTAAATTTAATTATTTTTTTATATGGCACGTTTCACCCCTAAATACAGAATATAGCTGAGCATTGATTTTTTCAAATCATCTTCCTTGAAAATGTTATGGGTATTCCAGTATCTTTTATCTCGTTTAACCATGCTTGGCTGGATGCAAAAACGAATACAAATTATCAAACCACTGATTAAAAACCCAAATTGTGTAGCACGTAGACAAATTTAGAGTTGTCTTTTATTGGTCACGTGACCATAGGCGTGGCATGAGGACGTCATAGTTAGGGTCATTGGTTTGCAAAAGTTGGAAAATAACCGAAATTATGCCAAATTCTCTCAAATTACTTAACCATTACATCCATAGCAACGCACCCCCAAAAACACGTCAGTGGGTCCTTAATGTTGCCTCACTTCGACGCGCTAACCATCGTTGGTGATTCGTGTGTATCTAGCAATATAGGTCTGATATTCTGTTTTCATCTTTAAAAGTTTTTAAGTTTGCTGAATCTTCGTAAAGCGTACATATCACTTTAATTCTCATCCTTACCACAGGAATTTTTAGTTATTGTTAAAAATGTTTCTGTATTCATTAGCAATCATCCTTTCAAATTTCAGAGAAATCGATCGGTCCACGAATATTTTACGAATTTTTTTCAATGGTCTCTCAAAAGGTCAAGTTGATGTTATGCATAATCGGGCAAGCTTGGGCAATCAAGATACGTGTGTGACGCCTCAAGTATATTTTCACAAAATGTTCCCAATCGTCAAGTATTACCAATTCAATCCTCTCCAGTTTTCTCCATTCATCACCCTTCTTGGCTTCCCTGTATTTTGTTAGAGTTCTTCTATAGTTTTGAACAGTTATTTTGATATTTTAGTCAATTCTATGACCATTCAATCAGTGCTGAAATTCCCTCAAATTGCGTGACCTAGCCCCTTTAAACTCACATTATTTGTTTGCTTATACAATGTACATTGTTTATTATCACACTATGACACTACCGTTAATATTTACAAGGTTTATGGCTAACGACAACTTTCATTACTAACAACATTTCACTTACTGTTACAATTTAAATGTCAATTACTTATTTTCATCCTCACAATATGTGAAGAAAAAACAATTATTTAATTTCAAAGGGTAGGGCATATCAAAATATTCCAGTTTTTAATGGAAAGGATGAAGCTAAACTGGAAATTCTATGGGGTCAGGGAGGTGGGCCTTATGGATACTTTTTAAAATCAAAATAATTTATTATATCAGTAAGTTAAATAAATGTATAATTGCAGTTAGTGCGACTACAGGCACCTTTGGAAATATGGCACCTAGCATACCTAGTTGGGCATATGCAGGCTGAAAACTCTTCCTAGAAATAAAATGCAAGTAAAATGAAAAACAATGTTATGTAACAATGATTATAACAATAGATTGTGAGCAATGATAGCAGATTACACCTGAATGGAATATACCAAATTGAAATGAAGTTTTACTACTACCACTACCACTACCACTACCACTACTGGTACATGTTGCTCAGCCAATAGGCCACTATTAAAATTACCATAATACTCTTTGTTTGCCCTCCATAAGAATAATGTTTCCAGTCTCTCTTGGGACTCACAATGGTCCCAAGAGAAAATAAAAACAAGACTTATGCAAAATCTTTGAGGGCAAATAAAGAGTATTATGTTATGTTTGAAAGTGGCCTATTGGATTTCCACGTTTTGCATTAGTATTTTCTTGTGGATCATATGGTGTAGGCTAATTTTACAGTTTTGATCGGTACATGCAAATTCTGCATGATTGGGATGATCTGAATGTGATAAAACAAAAATGATGATAACACAAACATTGTCCCCCGTTACTTTAATAATGTGTAACTTATTCACAAATTTCACCACAAAATTGAGGGTGGAGCAAGAATAAAATGAAGATAAACCGTAAGCAAATCCTTACAATAGATTATACCGAAGTAACTGGAAAGAAATAAAGACAAGAGTTAAATACTTGCCACTCTACTATGAGATGTGCTTCATCAATCACGATAGCTCGCATATGGCGTCTCACTTCTTCGCAATCCAATAACTTGCGCAATTTTCCAAGAAATACCTCCGGGTGGCCACAAATTATTCTATACTTCGATTGCTTGATTTCGTTAATTTCAACATCACTTAACGACTCAGTATTCCGAACCACTAAACTTCTAACTTCCATATCGTTCAGCTTGACTGTTTGATCTCTCATCAAGGCGTTTAAAGG
>NC_090891.1:11631182-11638682 GCF_036669925.1 Montipora capricornis | reverse complement strand
ATTTTATATCAATTTGTTGCTTAGGGGGAGTGTCAGTTGGAGAAAAAATTAATAAGTGGATGTAAAGGAAGTGTAACTGAGAACTAATCTGACAACAAAAAGGTGTGAATAATGGGTGTGTCCCCAAAGGTTTTGACCAGGATTGTAGTTAGCCTTACATTATTATTCTAATGGTAAAATTTGATTTGTTGATGTTTTCAGGTGTTCCTTGCTTATTTTGCTGTTCTTGATCATGGCAGATGAAGTAGATGCAAAATTTATTCCTGACTTGAGTAACACTTCAAAGGAGAAGCTGATTGATGTAATGAGTGGTGAAGGAGATTTGGAAACAATAATAAGAAAGTTTGGAAGTGTTAACAACATTATTCATGACCTTCACACCTCCTCTACAAAAGGTATAATTGGGATTCGTGATGCTGTCAAATACCGGCAAGAAAAATTTGGAAGGAATGTTATTCCTCTGCAGCCACCTAAAAACATCTTAAGCTACCTTTTGTGTGCCATGAGAGACTGGGTCATTTTGGTGCTTTTCATTGGTGCATTGGTTTCTGTTATTTTGGGTGCACTCTTCCCTGACAAATGTGAGGGTCGTGGCACATTTGTTATAGCAATGTACGAGGGAATTGGCATTATGGCCACTGTGGTAGTCATGATCCTTCTGACAGCTTTCAGTGACTATCTAAAAGAAACTGACTTCCGAAGCCTACATTCCAAAATTGACAGAGAGCGTAAAATGAATGTCATAAGAAGTGGGAAAATGTCAGAAATTTTGTCAAAAGACATTGTTGTTGGAGACCTTTGCCAGCTCAGTATTGGCACCCTTATTCCAGGTGATGGAATTATCATGCAACAGAGTGGCCTTGTTGTGAATGAATCTGCTTTAACAGGGCAGACAATCATGGTACCCAAAGAAACACACTCTCTGGTGTATGCTGGCTCTCATGTTGTGGAAGGAGGTGGTAAAATGATAGTGATGTCTGTGGGATGCAACACCCAATTGCACATGAAGAGGGCTCAGTCTCCTGCCACCCCCTCGCTTGTTACATTTAAGCCAGCATTTCCTGACCAACCAGAGTATGATGATGAAGGTAACATCTCATTTGAGCACAAGGAAGACACTGCTTTGCTTCAAGGGAAGATTAACAAGATTCAGATTGCCCTAGGACGCATCAGTGTTGTTCTTGCACTAGTTGCAATTCTTGTTATAATCATTCGCTTTAGTGTTTACAGCTTCATAACACTTGGATTAACCTTTGATCCCAGCTATATAAATGAATACATCAGAGCACTAATCATTGGCATTGTTGTTCTCATCATTGCTGTCCCAGAAGCACTTTCACTGGTAATATCAACATCACTGGCCTTCTGTGTCAGGAAGATGTACCATGATCAGGCTTTGGTGCAACATGTTGATATGCTTGAAACTATGGGTAATATCACAAACCTTTGCTGCAACAAGACAGGCGTCCTCACTCAAAATCGCATGGTAGTAGCAAAGAGCTATCTTGGTGAACAGACACATGGAGGAGCGCCAAATCAGTTTACGAACAACATTCCAAAAGCATTATTTACAGAGCTGTGCAAGGCCATCTCTATTAACACGAGTTATTTGGCCCAAATCCTGGTATGTTGCATTGAAAAGATTACTTTTAAACTACAATACTCATCAAAAATCGTGAAACACTTGTGTCTGTTTCCCCTTCTCCAATGTTGATTTGGGTATCACAGCTAGTGGTCTCAGTGCTTCAAAACACGTGTGGCTCGACATTGGGGAGGGAGAAGGCACATTTCAGTGGGGAAAACAGTGTGAAGTAGAAATCTCAGGATTTCCCAGAAAATTCAAGAGAAACTGTGTCTGTTTCAACAATTTGTGACGAGTATTGTATTTACACATGTAGTCTGAAGAGAGGAAAGAATAACAGTTTCTGTTCAAGATGAATTTTTTGATCATCGATGGAATATACCTGCTTGGTTCGCGCATAGATGAGAAAGAGAAATTTAGGATGTTAGATTATTACTCAGCTATATTTGAAAATAAAAGGAAAAGATAAAAATAAGGGAATTTAAAGCAATGTGTTACACATACATGCGGGAAAATGTGAGGCCGCTGATGAACTACTTCACTTTCTGAAGACATATATTCCAACTTTTGAAAAGGGGAAATAATATTTACCTAAGCTAATTAGATTTTCTCAGCACGATAAATAAGGGCATGTCTGTTGCTAAATGTTGTTGATGACAGGGAGACTCAGATGATGAAGGTAAGGTGGCGGGGCTTCAATCTCTTCCATCAAATACCCGAGGAACAGCAGAAGTCAGTCCCCCCGCGTGGAAAATGTTTTAGTCGACTTATTTTCCCACAAGACGACTAATTCAGTTACGACTGATCTTATGTAATATCGCCGAGTTTGTTGACATTTTTTAATCTTTGCTATGGTGTTACACGATTCACCATGGTGTTTGGAAAATTCTTTGCCTTTTTTGGGAACCAAAAACAAAAGCTACTACATCTCCAAGTGTTTTAAGTGATAACAGATCACGGAACATGCACCTTAGGGATAATTTTCTTGATTAAGCTATTCAATAAGGCTATTTGTAGGGCTTCACCATGGTGAACCGATAGTTCTTAAAGTCTATGGTAGTATAATTACTTTACTTTAGAACACAGTGGTGAATCGTTGAGTGTCAGGGCTAAGAAGGTCGACAGGTCGTTACAACAAATGATCTCTTTTAATAATATAATTTTCTACAAAGTGAGCTTATTTTTGTACATAGAACTGTTCAAATGATAGCAAAAGAAGGAAAAGGTTCCATGTTCCTTTGACACCATTGTGTAGTTATTTGAGATAAGGACTGAGAGGCAACGTACTTCACTATTCTCTCTCAGGGACTCCAAGAGAAATCATGTCACAATGAATAGCGAATCAATTTCATACAATGACCGGAAAAAATCATTCTGCTATGTAAAAATTGCTAAATGTCGTCTTGATGGCCATCGGAGCAATTTTCACCCCCTTCTGTTTTGAAATATGCAACACCACCCCTCCCCCCTTATTTTTGGCGAACAGTGCGATAGTTATTATTGTCTCTGAAAATTTTCATGTTGCGAGAAGAAAACTCACACAGTTATCCACAAAATCAAAATAGTGGTATTTCTTTAATATTTTATACGCTTCCCTATATTTCTAATAACCATATCAATTCGTTTCTGCATAGAGCGTATTAAATTGTTCACAGTCTCAACAGATATAGAGTAAAATGTATTGATAACACGATTCTTAAACTGTTCAAATGTTTCTTGGCATAGTTGTTGTTGCACTGCTTGTCTTTTTAACATCCTACTCACCATGGGAAATACCTTTTCAATGACCGCCATGTCCGGAGATCTTGGACACAGTTTGATTAAGGTACTGTTTGTGCGTTGCATTGCTGCCCGTGCTAATGCCGAATTTTGAGAGGGATCCCCATCTTGTAAAAACGTTCGGCTACATCCTTTGTCGGCAGCTGCAAATAGGCGATCAAAATGGTTATCTATAAATGCAGCAAAATAATGACCATTCACTTTCTCGTATGGTTCACAGCAGAAAACTCCTTTATTGTACACTGTAAGAAATTGCCACCATCAGTGGTAGTACTTTGCACCCAGTTCCCTCTTTGCGGCCCTTCGCTATGCATCCCGGAGCCAAACCCTCTGATTTCTTTCTCCAGACACGGACTTTTGGTGCATGAGCATGATCTAGTGGATTTCTTTTGTACGTAAATCCTGTTCCATCCAGATAAAAGGAAATTCCTTCTGTCCAAATCTCCTGGCCGTAGTTGGCTTTCATGTACTTTGGAAACTTAACTCTTTCTGTGGTCTTACGCTGTCATAAGCCCCTTTCTGCGAGTCTGCAAATAGTAGTAATTTTGTGAATTGAGAAAACAAGAAATTGTTCTTACAGATACGTCCCTTTGTTGAATTCCGGCTTCCTCCATCAGTGTTTTACAGGTAAAGTTTCCCTCTCTTTTCCTCAAAACTGTAATGCATCGTATCAGTCGTCTTTTGTTGTGGTCACTTAACCTGTTTTGCGACCTCTTTTACACGTCTCCTTAGAAGTGCGCCTCTTATAAGTTTTCTCATGTGCAATTCTATAAACACTCGCCGCAGAAATTTTGCACATGCTGGCAACTGTTCGCACAGATAGGCCTTTAACCCGATGTAGATAATACGCACGAGCACGTGTCACGCTATCGATTATACCTATAATAGGCAAAGCCGTTCCACTAAACTGTTTTATCACAAAAGTACCTTAAAATCGCTATACTCGAAAGTCTGCATAGCTTCTTTATATAACTCCTACTTCATATCTAGAACAGTCAGGACAAGAACACTCCTCACGTAAACACTGCAGGCAACAATAATTACTCTTCCAACGTTTACGTTACCCGTCCACGCCCTTCAGACGCAAAGACAATACTCGTTAAAAATCTTGAAACACTTGTGTCTGTTTCCCCTTCTCCAATGTTGATTTGGGTATCACAGCTAGTGGTCTCAGTACTTCAAAAACACACGTGGCTCAACATTGGGGAGGGAGAAGGCACATTTCAGTGGGGAAAACAGTGTGAAGTAGAAATCTCAGGATTTTTCCAGAAAATTCAAGAGAAACGGTGTCTGTTTAAAGGATTGTGACGAGTATTGTAGTTGTTGCATTTGCAAGTGAAGTGCTGCGAGTGAGATGTGGAAGTATTGAGTAATATTTGTACACCCTCTTAAGCTGGAAGTTTCATTTAATACATTGAAACAATTCAATGATTTAAGACAACATTTTTTAATTGACTTATTGACTTACTGCATAAAATATGTCCTATAACTGGGAAGCAATGTGGCCCAGTGTTTAAGGGTGCTTGGCTTGAGATCCGGAGAGCCCGGGTTCAAGAACCACTCTGACCACTCAATGAATTTGATCCTGGTAGTTCCTGGTTCAACTTCCCAGCTGCACTTGTAAACAGCCAACTGGTTTGCCTCTGGCCAGTTGGGGTTCTCAACAGTTGTTGTTAAAAGCTCCTATGGGGAGCAGTCAATTAATTATGTATTGTATTGTATTGTACTGAATTATGAACCCTTTTGTGTAATTACCGTAAAAGTTCATGTATAAGCTGCACCCATAGATAAGCCACACCCCCAATTTGGAAGCTCGAATTTAAAAAAAAAATGGAGACAACATACTTTGAAATTCCAATGAACTTCTGTTAGTAAACAAACAAGGACAAACAACTATGGTTTTAAAACACTGACACGGTGGTTATACGAGTTTTCATAGCGACCTTTCACTTGTCATACCTTGTGAGTTTACTATAAAATTAAAAAACTTAAGATGCTCTCTCCATTCGATTGGTTTTTTCAAACAGCTCCATGAAGTTGAATATTCAAAGGCGATTGAAATGACATGCACAAATGCTTAGTAGCCAAGCTTTAAAATGTGGAGAGGAGTCTGGGCATTAAAATGAAAGGGTTGGCCATTTACCTTGCGAGAACTAGCGAATGTCTTGGTATTCTCTCACACATGGCGAAAGATATCTGTCAAAGTGACCAATTAGCAAACCGCTTTGTGGAGGAATGGAGAGATTCCCCGTAATTTGGTGTTCAGTTGTTCGAGTAAAATGCGAACGCTTCAGGATAGAAATAGCTCCCCTAGGACCCAACGCTCACGAAAAAGGCAATGATCAACGACAACATGCTTTCAGTTTGTTATTATGTTTATTCAGTAACATCTTGAGAAGTTTTTATGAATATTAATTGAACCTTAGAAAACTCCAACCTCGGGTGTTTCCGTAGATAAGCCGCACCCTGATTTTTTATTTGACTTTTGAGAAAAAAGGTGCGGGTTATACATGGACTTTTACGGTACATGTATTTTCCAAGTATTCACTTAAAATATTATTTCCCACTAAGTGTTGCATTTTTTATGTTCAAACAATTAGGCTCAAAATATAGATTTAATGTTCTTTCAGTAGAATTCTTTATAAAAATTAATATTGCCTGTCAAAATTGGCATAAGAAGGACAAAGATTAACATCACATCACCCATGCAACAAAAGTCGCATTATTCTCATGCAAAGTACAGGGATTTTTATTGATAGCAAAGATCGCTTCTCCACTGTTAAGCGATCACCTTTCCAATTTCAGAGAAAGCGACCTTTCGCGGAAATTTTATGATTGTTTTCTTTTTTAGCGAGGTGATGAACAGAATGCAGGCAAAAGCGACCACATATATGTATGCGTATTAAACTTACTTCTTTGGATGTCAAGGCAAGCCAGTAAAGTTGAAAACGTGCTGACAGACTGTTGTGCAAAATTATGATAAATGCTGACCATGAAATGTTTCTAGCATCTTTTAATTTTCTTGTCACAAGTGGACTACATGCATCAACAACGTTATCAAAGATTACCTTTGATTTAATTTTTTAACCCATTTACTCCTCAGGGGCCCCAGGATGCCCCCAGTTGAAGAGTGAAATTGTCTGGTGTTGCATGGACAGAGTAAAATCTGTCAAGTGTCACTCCCACGAGTCAATTGGTTAATATCCTGAGATCTAAGGCTTGCTTGCATTGGAGGTCTAATTTCATTAAACGCAAAGCAATTTTATTGAAACAAGCTTACAAACACATAAGATCTGAGAAATAATGGCCATATTGACATGAAAGTTAGAAGACGAATGGTTAATTCCCAAAGATGACATGCACCTTTGTATTTTCCATGTTATTACAATATTTCTGAGTGTTTGGGTAGGAGAGGGCAGGTCAGTTTGATTCCATTTTGATGCAATTAATCTGAGTTTGAGGTACCCATTGACTCCTGAACTGCCCCCACAGACAAATAAAATCAGCTTGCGTTATAGACAGTCTGAGAGTAAAATCTATTAAGTTTCACTCTCAGGAATAATGTAATGTCGCGATTGATTGATAGGACAAACATACGTGTCCTATTTACATTTTTGCAGTGGGCTCGGACATCAGCATACTAAGGGCGCCGATGGCAGCCGCTATCAGTCCATTTATGAGCCCACTGAACCCTCCCAACCCATGATGAGTGATGATGTAAGTGAGTGATGAAGATAGGCCACAACACCGGGAACCACGTCCCCTACTCTTTTCGAATAGTGTGTGGGTTCTTTAACGTCCCACAGTGTTATATGTGAACAAGGTTTGTGAGACGGGACCTCCGGTTTATTGTCCTTATCCGAGAAGACTTGAAAGTCTAATCATTTGCAGATGTCATTACAAAGACAGCACTTTCTCCTCAGTTATTTTAAAGACCCTGAGTGTTGGTCCGGCCGGAGTTGAACTCACGACCTCCCGCGTGACAGCCCGGTGCTTAACCAACTGAGCCACCGGTGCGCGGTGTCAGTGACATGAATTTTACTGCCTTGATAACCATTGGCTATTTAAAAAAATATCAAAATTATGTATGAACATTAGTAGGATAATTATATGTTTAAAGGGAACCTCCACTGTTTTAA
>NC_090891.1:11588682-11623682 GCF_036669925.1 Montipora capricornis | reverse complement strand
GTTACAGTAAGGAAACTACGGGATTTTGACTTTTTTTAATGTGTTTTAATAAACTTGAACTGTTGAAATTTGGCTCATATGTAGTATTTACTGCGTGTTATCACTGGTTATTGTCTGTTAATCCACATAAGTGTGCTCTTTTATAAAAAATGGTTTTGAAGACTTTCAATTTGAAAATTGTGTTATGCGTTACACTCAAAATTTTCCTATTTTTCTATCTTTTTCCTTTGTTTTCTCAAGAAAAGAAAGTGGCTTACCCTTTTTACACCCTGTATGCTAATCAACAAGGATAACCTTAGCATTCAGCAAAAATGTAGCTTTATTGAAGACGTTAAACTGAATAAATCAGGAAATGTTTCTGAGTGACCCCCAATTGGGTATGGTGATTGTGCTACACATCTTGAACTCTATTCATTATTTCTGATTCTGTCATGGTCTTCTGTAATTAAAATTTAGTTACATCCATTCAGGAATCCACAGAATTGTACTAATTTTAAACTGGTAACACAGCATTTATGACATTGACTCCTTGGAGTGAGACTTAACAGATTTTACTCTGTGTATTAATTGCCAGACGATTCTACTCGTCAACTGAGGGCATCCTAGGGTCGTTTAAGGTATCAATGGGTTAACCAGCCAAAAACTCCATTAATGGATGAAATTCTCAAGGTTTCATAGTAGGAAGAATATATAAATGTTAAATATGTGCACATAATTATGTACAGTTATATTTTTGTATTATATTTGTATATATTTATACAAAGATAAGTGGAACAGAGAAATAAACACATTGAAGTAGACAACTAAGTGCATGAACTTGTCTATTTTGTTATGCTTTTTAGATACTGTGATACCATACTTATTTACTTCACCGGTAAGCCGGCAGGGTATAAACTTCACAGAGCTAGTGCTCCACTACGGGGGCCCACAACATAAAATGAAAACATACATAAGTAATGTTATTATATCTTTCAGATAGTATGCGCGCTGTAATTGCATGGCTAAATTAGCGGGCCGTATTCTACAGTACGGCCCGCTGTACAGCCCGCTAAATTTAAAATTTTGACATAACATCATCTAGTGAGTTTTTCATGTCATTTCTGTTGCATAAACTTGTACTGAAAACTGTTTGAATCTTGCAAGCAACTATTTCAAACTTAACAGCCAAGAAGATTTAGTTTTTGGGATTTTGGCACGGCATTCTTTGTGGCAGTTGAACCTTCTGCTTCACTTTGACTTGTTTCCTTGCCCATGCGCCGGTTAACCTCAGAGGTATAATAAATATCTTACTAAGCTCGTTTTCTCGGTCCGTACTGTAAGTTACGGATCCTCATTTTTTCCCGTTGATTTATGGCCCGCGCGCTTTGCGCTTGGGCCATAAATGAACGGGAGAAAACTCGGTTAGTAAGAGGTATATACAAGAAAATAAATTTAAAAAAAACAATTACATGACGTCAGTAGCAACACAATTTCTGACTGAGGCTTAAAATGGAAATTATGGCACATGTGGCATTTTACACAGATGGACTTAATTAAAGCTCTGTGTCATTTCAACATCAAAAGATTTGACAGTAATTTCAGCATAGTGCAAGTTTTTAAATTATAATTCTCTTTTAAAGTGATTCACTCTTTTTGCTTAAAGTTCCTTAGGCAATGTTTTCCATATCCTAGTTACTCTGTTTTAGTCGCTGCTTTGAAAAGTTACAGTGTTAGAGAAGGGTAGGACTAACTGAGGTTCGTTGTAGCTGTTTCTAGTGGGTCTTACAGGTTTTTTGATGGTGATGTTTGGGTCACTTTGGGTAGTCAAAATCTTAAAGTGATGGACCAGGTCTTAGGTACTCCAACCAATAGGTTAGTGATAACAAGCCAACTCCGAGTAGAGGATCTTTGTAGGAAAGATCTTTTCTAAACTGTAATGAAAGAATGAACTTGACTTGCACATCCACGATATGGTAGACTTAAGGGGTCGTGTAAGTATTCCTTGCGATGGAGAGAAGGCAGCAGTTAGATTGAGGTTCCTATGCCACGTCTTGCACCATTTTGCTTAAATTTGGTTGAGATCATGTTGAAGAGTCTTGCCATACCCTATGCAGGGTTGTTGTAGCATTTGGTGTTGTCAGCGAAGAGAGCAATAAGATGTTTTAGTTACCACTTGAGGAAGATCGTTGACATGGACTAAGAAGAGTAGGGGCCCAAAATTGACCCTTGTGGAATCCCAGATTTAACTCGGAGTGGCGTAAAAGAAGCACCAAGAGCAGTAATTCTTTGAAATCGGTCTGTTAGATAGTCCTTAAACCAATATCTTAGAGTAGAACCAGAGAAGCCAAGACGTTCTAGCTTAAAGAGGAGTAACCGATGATCCACCCTATGGAAGGCTTTGGCAAAGTCCAGATATGCTGTGTCAGTTTGAATTCTATTGTCAAGAAAGTTGCATATTAACTTGTAGGACTTGCAGTAGTTGAGAGGTTGTAGATTTTTTAAGGAATCTAAATTGCTTACAATGGAGTTGAGAAGATACATGGTCGATGATCTTGTTCTAGACACAACACTCCATTGCTTTTGACGCAATTGGTAGAAGTGAAATTCGCCTGTAGTTTGATATGTGGTTTGCTGTACCATCCTTTAGTATTGGAATGACATTTGAGAGCTTCCAATCCGATGGAATTGTGCCTAGTGATAAGCTTTTGTAGAAAATGGAAGGTAAGGATGAACAGATATAAGGTGCACAACATTTTAACAGCTTAGCAGGTATCTTGTAGCTTTGTAGGTATCCTGTAGCTTTGTTGCCGTCAAGAGGTAGTAGAACATCCTGGACATCAGTCATGCCGAGTCATACCTTATTTATGACATTTGTTGAAGAGCTTAAGATAGCTTGATTATAGGACAGTAGGTGACTATCGTAGTCAGTGGAGTTTAATGGCGATTTGAAGGGACAGTAAAAGTACAAAAATGTAGTTAAGTAAATCAGCAAGATCAGAAGGATTGTCTGCGGATCCCCTAATAAATCCATTTTCATTGGTCCAGACCATTTTACTGGGTACCCTAGCCTGTTTTAAGGTAGTTTTGAAGACTGACCAGGATTTCTTGGTGTTTTTCTTGAGAAGGTTTGGTAGAGTTTAAAAGAATTCTTTGCGTTTTGAAGTGATAAGAGCTTTAGACTGTCGGCGCAGAAGTCTAAATCTTTCCCACAAGCTGGAGGAGGTGGGTTTGACTTTGGCTTTTTTCCTTGCTGTCTCTTTTTTTTTTTTAAATCACTCACTGAAAAACTATGAATGAATGCCTAACCTCGCTATCAATTCAGGATGGAGAACCACGGCTTCTAATTATTGTTTTAGATTGAATACATTCAGCAGCTGCAGCTAGAAAATTGTCACTCCAGCACTACCAGTCAGTTTCAATGTATACATGGAAACATTGCTCAATCCTGATTTGCTAAAAAAGAGTATAATTCTCATGTAACACAAGTGCAAATTGGAAATGCACGTTTCTAAATTTACAGTTCAATGGCTTCTGAATGATCAGTTGATCAGTCTTGTAAAAGTTTGAATTTGAAAAACGTGGTAATTGGTTTTAACCAACCAGTTGGATGAACTTTATAGAAAATTACTAACAGTGTTCACTATCAAATTTTCACTTAATGTTTTGATTTCTCATGTAATTTGCTATAAATAAGTACCTGTAAAATTTTCAGACTACAAATTGCCCACATTGTCAGTCTAAAAAATTCATTTACATGTGCTTATATGGTAATACTAATACTGACTCCCACAAGCCATTGTAGTTTGGTATTCACACAAAGCTGCTTTGGGGGAATGTGTCGTTTTTTAGAAATATTTTATACCATGTCATAGGAAATATGGTAAGCACCTCGATTCATGCTACCCAACTGAATGCACCGACTCTCTTTTGAATTATTGCTTTGAACTCAGGCTTCTTATTGTCTACAATCTAACGATCTTTTATAAATAAATTGTTTATTAATTTAACTTCATGATAGAGTACAAAAAGAAGCTCTTTAAATAAAGTTATTGTACAGCCAAGTGCTTGCAAAATTCGTGCCAACTTTAAAGCTCTCACACCAAGAAAAAGAATGGAGAATTTCAGAACTTGCCAAAAAATTTAATGTTAAGTTGACTCGATCAAATTTTAGAAAGAAAGTAAAAGTACTTTAAGTTGAAAAGTCAAAATGTTGGAATAATATTGTCAGATAGGATGAAGCTTGTGTGTAATAATGTCAAAACTAATTAAGCTGCATTGCTGCATTCTGATTTGCAATATTTTCAGAGTAATACTCACAGGGTTTGTGCTACCCCTTGAAGTCCTTTAAAAGCCCTGGAATTTAATTTGGACTTGACGCTTGACAGTTCCTTAAGGTTTTGCTTGGTTGAAAATTGTTGAGATTGGATCGTGCTAAGTTAAAGAGGCATGTTAATTAAAAATTGAGCCCAAATTTGACTATTGGGGAAAGATTAAATGCAAAAATTAACATGCCAGTGCATGTACGTAACTCGCAGGACGTGGGAAAGAATATCAACGTAGGCTTTTTCAGCAAAGAAAATACTGAAACACAATGTATGGCTCAGAAATATTTTTACAAACACTCCTTGAAAACTCAATTTGTGGTTCTTGAAAACTCCTTGAATACCCCTGGAACCTTATACACAAAATCCAGCAGGAACCCTGACTCAACTTGTTCTGAGGAGCAGACATTATCCTGACATTTCAGTTCAGGACTTAAGGAGTGGTTCATTAAGTTAATTGTTTTTCTTTTTTTTGCAATAATAATTATTATTGAATGATTGAGTCACTCCTGGAGTGCGACAATAAACTGATTATGAAGAATTATAAGGTTTGTGGTAAAATAATTAACTTTTTAAAATATAAAAGTTGCTTACTTAAACAGCAAGAAAGACAGACCGACGTTTAGGTAAGCCACTTTTATGATGAAATTTGTCCATGATGTGACCTTCAAAAATTTTACTTTTTTTTTCCTACACAAATACTCTTTATTGCAAAAGCTATGGTGACAGAATGAATTTTGTTTTGATTAACATGACAGGGAGTGGCAGGAACAGCTATTTCAAAGGAAGCTTCTGATGTCATTCTTTTAAATGATGACTTTAACAGCATTGTTAATGCCATTAAGTGGGGTCGCCATATTTACCACACAGTCCTAAAGTACTTGCAGTTCCAGTTTACAGTATCCTTGGTTGCAGTCATTGTTGTGGTAGTTGGAGCTTCTATTGTAGGGGTGAGTCATCATTACTGTTTTCTTTTTTCGTATCCTTTAGTTGTATGACATTGTCACTGCTCCATTCTACCTCAGTGAACTTTCCTTTGGATCCTCTTCTGTACCCTATGTCTTTTGGTCATAAAGTTGATGCATTCTGTAACTCAGCAGTTAACTTTCAGATCCGTAATTACATTATTGAGAAGGGACCTTGAGTTTGTGATGCTGATAATAGTTCTTTATTGTGGGTGCTGTCGATGTGGTGATGACTGATAAAGTAACATCTATTAATATAGTCAACGTTAATCCTGTGCTCCAGAGTTTGAAGTGACATATTTGCTTGTCACTGACCATTCCTATTTTTTTAATATGCAGAGAAGTCCTCTGGTAGCTACACAGCTCTTGTGGATCAATATTATAATGGACACACTGGCATGCTTTGCCTTAACGAGAGATATCCCAACAGAGGACCTTCTGAACTACAAGCCTTGTGGCCGTCACAAGCCTTTGATTTCACGCACCTTACTGCGCAATGTGATTGGCCACAGTATTTACCAATTGATTGTCATGCTTTTGTTGATCTTGAAAGGAAGTGAGCTGTTTGACATTGCAGATGGGTTCCATACTGCCATGTCTTGTAAGCCCAATCAACACTCTTCCATAGTCTTCACAACATTTGTGTTAATGCAACTGTTCAATGAGATCAATGCAAGAATGCTCCAGGAAAGAAATGTGTTCACTGGAATCCACAAGAACTATGTTTTCCTGATCATTTGGGTTGGTCAAGCAGGCATGCAGGTATCATCAATGCACACATGAATGTTACTGCTGATACATGTAGTTTTTTTTTTAACTTGATCCCAAATTAAAGCATCAACTAAACTTTTGCGAACATTTTACTTCCCTTGAAAATTACACCTTTTGTAACCCAATGGAACTCATTTGTGAGAGGGAGGTGTGCTTGTGGTTATGTAAGTGACTGTGTCAACATGTCTTATTGTTCGGGGCATGGCTCTGCTACTCACTGTGATGTTTCCTTAGTGAAAAGAAACATCATGAAAACTGGTGTTCATTTTTTGGTGTTACTTTTCTTGTCATACACAACACTTGAAGACAACAATCAGAAAAAAAATTACCACTATTTCTGAATTTATTCCTTGAAATATCCAACCATTTATCTTGTGTATATATTTTATCATTGCTGCACTTGTTAAATAATTTTTAACGTCTTACTAACTAAGCGCGAGGGCTTGCACCTGGTCCGTACAAAAACAACCGAGGGCTAATTTTGAGAGTCAGGATGGCTTAGTGGTTATCAAGCGCACCTCCCACCTCTGTGACCCAGGTTCAACCCTGGGTCGTATGTGGGCTGAGTTTAAATCGATCTCAACCTGACTCCGAGGGTTTTTCTCCGGGTACTCCGGTTTTCCTCCCTCCTCAAAATCGACTCTAGATCAGTAAATCCGGGTGGTTTCCCTCGTATAGGGATAACCTCTGGTATCTCTCCCTTTCATTGTATTGAATGAATAAAGTTGGTATTTATTGTTATTATAATTATCTCCAGTACAGTCCCGAGCAAGTTAGGTTAGTACGTTGTTTATTATAATATGGCATCCTTTCTTTGGGCGATCGGACACTTCTCTGTTGTTGAATGTTCCGTAACCTTCGTCTTCCATCAGCGAACTTTGAACGGTAACCTTTTACATGTAAAACAGAAATTCCGCTTGCTATAATTATACTGTTCTTATCAAAAAATAATAATTTACACTTTTTAAAACTTTTTGTGTTTCGCTGAACTTGAATTTCCCTGGAGAGAGGTAATGGTCCCCACTGGTAAATCCCAACAAAAAAACCAGCCAATCTTTTTTCCATTGTCCCTTGAAGAGACTGGGACTTGAAGTGTCCAATAGGTCATCATAATTTTTTGTACTGACATATCTTTTTTCTCTGTCTGTTTTCGTATCGATTAGATTATCATAGTGCAGTTTTTTTACACTGCATTCCATGTGGCAGGAATGGACTGGGATCAGTGGATGTGGTGCTTATTTTTTGGCTTCTCAGAGTTGCTGTGGGCTCAGTTGATCTTCACCATTCCAAAGAGTGTTCTTCCTGCTGGGCTCCGCTGCGTGGCAGATGGTACTCCCGAAGGACGAGGCATTGCTTACATCAGGAGCTGCTCAAGAATGGAACAAACGGTATGATCAGATTGTCGTCCTGTTTCTATTCGACTCAATAATTGTTCTTTTATCTTACCTCCACTTCCTTCGTTTTTCTCGGGTTTCAACAACTGCATTAGAAAAATATTAGTTATATGATTGACGTGTATAAACTCATACACCTATTGATTGGAAATATATCTATGAAATGTTTGTCTGTGTGGTGTGAAAACTTAGCCAATTGTAACTATTGAATCAACGAAGCTAGACTTCTTAGCTTTCTTGGTAGAGCATGATCATGGGTATGTTTTTTTTTCTTTTGGTCAAGCCTCGAATTTTTTTCAGGTATTTTACTTTTTCCTTTATTCCCACGGTAATGATCAATCCAACATCAAGAATAAACATGGAGATTTTTTTACGTTGGAAATCTGGAACCGACAATGTCGCAGTGTAGTTTAGTTCAGTTATGAATTCGCTTCAGTCATTCCTGATACGATTTCGCTCAACAGGACAGTGGAATAAAAGCCTCGATGCTGAGTCCACTGGCTGATTTGCTGTTAGAACCACAATTCCCATTACATGAAGTCAGAGAAGAGAGGCTACCTTTTGCCGATGGGTTAAGTGACATTGTTTGAGCTCAGTTTAGTTAAACCTTAAAGTTAAGAATACAAACCATCATCAAGGGAATAATAATACTGTCCCAGCATCATTGTAGCAGGTCGAAGCCTTTGAGGACACATCGAGTTAATCAGATATATAGACAAAGGGTAAAATATAAAATGTGAAATAATAGATACAGCTATCTAATTGAAACTCACTAAAGAAGTGCAGGACATCAGGTTGAAATGAAGAACGGCGACAAAAGAGGAATCGATTTCATAGGGAGTAGCTTCCACTCTTACAGAAACTTGACAAGCCTTCTTTAACGAAAACATTTTTGCTGGAATTTACCAGGTTTTACTGTGGTCTTTTATCTAGCCATGCACGCATCATGTTGGTCTTGACTTAATACTCTTTCCACGTTTCGTCACTGCTCAAAGAGCACCTTTTGTTTTCTAACAGTGTTGCGCATTTTATTTATTGCGACCTGTGCCAAAGTAAGGGTAAAAAATATTGTTTGTTGTTTGGTCACAACCTATTTGAGATGTATGAAAGATGTACAATTTTAAAATAAGTTGATAATGGGACCAATACCAGTTACATAGTACGAAACAGAAGTATTTAAAAATAGTAGTTTTTGTGATTGATCAAAGCTTTGTTCAAAGGTACAAAGATTTAATTCTGAACATTTTTTAGTCGCTCATTGTCTCCGGTAAAGCGTTAAGTGATCGAAGGCAAATTCTAGTTTAGTCACAAGTGTCCATTACATGCAAGCTAATCCAAAGTAGACTTTCTTCGATTAAGAAATACCAATAACGACGGACGATTTTGTGGTTTTCAAGTTAAAGGCTAATTTACGTAAGAACCTTTGATGATTACATAAAAGTGAAATCAGTTAAGCCTTATTTCTAAAGGAACTCTTCTTCGTTTAAATCGGCAGTTTAACCTTACTACCAACATTGGTGTTTAGAGCTCGTCATCAGGGTTCAGTTGTTCAAGTCCCTAGATTGCACTTTATTTACTGGTTCAAAAACGTTTGCACAAGATTTTCAGCGGTCTTCAATTTTGACTTAGACTCTTGCTTAGACGCTGCATGAAAGTTACAATGTAAAGACCTTTTTGCCGGTGCATCGCTCCGAAGTTGACAGCTTTTGTTCGAGGCCGCCGGCCTGTTTGTATCCCAAACTCATTACTTGGGAATCAAATTCCTCTTTCGTGGCTAGTTATCTCGCGAGTGAAAACAAGAATTGGTTAAGCTATAAGAATACTGCTGCTTTGTATCCGTATATTAGACGTTGTTTTAACAATCTTATCACGACGATTAAAGTTTTAAGTCGTATTAAAATGCGTTTAATGGTTTTCCATTTTTAAGCATTTAACTGCGTTCTTGGATCAAAGTTAACTTGCTTAGCAGAGTATTTTTTTCTTGTCGTTTTCACTTTGTTTGTCTTTTGCAGCTGTCTTTACCGCTGCTTTCTTTACCCGCGAGAAGAACCTCGGCCACGAAACAAGTCCTTTCGTGTTAAGCGCGCACTGTCGTTAGCTCCAAATTTTTGTGATCGGTCAAATGATAACCTTTGGCACAACGCTGTCTTGTAGTTTGACTGAAATGGCTAATTACAATGAAGTGATGTGCTGTTTTTCTCGGTTAAAGAAATGAGCAGCAGAAAATACAGAAGGCAAGAAAACTGGACGAAAGGAACAAAAATCTTTGTTGTAAGGGTGGCTTGTCTCCCTTCTTTTACAAATTAATAGAAATTGAAATTAATCCGAGTCTCATCACCCGAATCCAGGAAACGCTTTCAAGCGCCTATTCACACACTCACAACTAACTTTGATTGTGTTATCGCATCAAACTCCTCTTCAAGGATACTATTTTGATTGAGTCCTTTCCTGGGATCAGGTGATCTTTTCTTTGAGAACTTTTCACGCCCTCTCTTAAGAAAAGCACCCCTGATCGCAGGTCAATTGATTCCCTTCCGGAAGGATTCGCCTTACCAGAAGCTCTCTTGTGTGAAAAACCCCGCACTTGTAGTAAATGCTAACGATTGAAATTGCGATACGAATTAATTTGAATGCGAAAGCAATAGAAATAACAATCCAAAGGAAGAAACACGAGGTTAAACAATTTACATAAACAATGCGGAAGACTGCAACTGGTATCCGCCGGATCGGTTCGTTCCTGAAAAAAGTCAGATCGTTCCACTTAAAAAATTAAGAAGAAATTCGTTTTCGATCGAGATGTGAAGAAAAACTTCTTCATTTCCCTACCAGTCAAGTCAAAGTTCTTGCTTTCTGAGACCGAACCCGATTAGCCAATAAAACGCGAGCTTCCCCTTCACTGAAATATGCTTTTGTGCTTTAATATAATTCTTCTCTACTGCATTAACATTTTATTGCACAATTTTACATTATCACGATTTGCTTCTCATAACTTTCATTTCTTGTTTCATGTTACACAACATGCGTGTTTTCGCGGTTGGTGACCACTTTTTCATCATTCGGAAAATGAGTAAAACAAGTTGTTTTAAATCAGGACATTTCAAGATAAAATCCATATGCCCGAGCGGCCATGTAATGTGCTCTATTTCTGCGTCTATTGAGGTGCTCAAACCGGTTTCAACACTTTCAAGAGACCTTGTTATTAAAAGGATTGACATGACAACTCTTTATCACGTAACAGCAATGTTATGGTACCATGTGGAACATCAATTATTGCTAAACAGGCAGTCATTTTGTGACGTAACAAGTTACCATGGAGACAGGAAAGCCTTGAAAAAGCACCCTATACCTTGGCCTTAGTTGCTTTTTCAAAAAAAAAAACGAACTCGGCGACCCCAACTTTTTACAACACAAAAGTGATCAGCAGGCCAAGATGAAACTCTCTGCAAAGTTTAAAGAAATTCTAGCACTTCACATTACACTCTATTCAGTTAACTCTGTTTAAAGAAATTCTGTTGAGCGGATTCAGAGCTACCTTAACTTTTCAATTATTTGAGGTGGCTCTGACTCCGCTCCACATAATTTTTTTAACTTTGCAGAAAGTTTCATTCTGTCATGTTGATTTCGTTTCAGAATAAAAATGGGGGTCACCGAGTTCGTTTTTGAGATATGAGGAGCTAAGGCCAAAATATGGGGTGTTTTTGCAGGCCTTTCCTGTTGCCACGGTAACTTTTACGTCACAAAAATGACTAGACCTTTTCCAGCAATAATTGGTGTTTGATATGGTACCATAACATTGCTTTTAAGTGATAAAGTGTTATAGTGTCAATCCTTTTAATAAGAACGTTTCTTTCAAGTGTTGAACCTGGTTTTAGCCACCTTAAATTCGTCTAGTATGAAGACGAGCACAAGACACATACAGAACCCGCGCCCGCAGTGCGCGCGGCAGTCAAAACTGTGCTATCCTGTCAATTATTTGCCCTTTCACTGGAAACGGTGCATTTCTGTGCGTAAAAGACGTTCTTGTCGATCTACCCCGTCGAAAGGACGTCATCAGTCTTTCTCGCGAAGTTAAGAAAAATAAATAAGATATCAATACAGTTTTGACGACTTCTTACACTTGATTCGAAATTACCAGACTGAATTCGTCTTAAAATAGTTCGAATCGCCGCTCGCCGGCAACCCAGTTTTGGCGCCAAAGTTTGCTTACAAAAAAGATGCCACAAAATCTTTGAAATGCTTTTCTGCTCCTTTAACTGCGAAGCTATTGAAGTGACGTCGGATGGTACAGTTTTTCCCGCTCGCTGAATTCTGATTGGTCAATTTACAATTCAGTAGCTCTCGCCGTCTGCACGGAATGAGTGGACTAAATATCCAGTTTAGTGCGTTTTCGAAAACGTAAAAAAGCGGATAGTTTGTCGAGACGCATCATGTGTCTTGTGCCCGTCTTTCTACCTGACCAACCTCGTTTCCAGGGTTTCCCTTGCCGTTAAGGAAAGAGACCCTGGTTGCGGCTGGTCACGTGGCACACCTTGACAAACTTTTTTGTACTGGGGTAGGGTTTTCGTTACGTTTAGATCCCGCAACTGGTATTCGTGTGACAAGGATTAGAATAAATTATTAATCTTTACCATACAATGTAAGTTTCAAAAAGGTAAATTTGGACATTCCCAAAAAGCGGTCAAGCTAAAAACAAGAGCTTTTGCGACGGATAAGACCTTCGATGTCGAGCGGCAATTATAGGGAAGATATCGTTGTCGTCACCTATTGTCATTAATGTGCCAACCAGAGCCTTATTGGCTGTCGAAACAAAGTGTCTTTTGTTCCTGTAGTTGGCACATTTGAATAACAAAAGCAATGTTTGCAAACAGATATCTTCCCTATATGATACACAGGGGCACCCAACGTCAATTTCGGAAAATATCTGTTCGGAGAACGATTGGAGATCTAGAATTTTCGGAACATTTGTTCTAAAATTTCTTGCCTGCCCGTCCTAGGATTTTCGAATATCTAAAAAAATGGTATAATTGCCTATTTTTAACGGATTTTTACCTTAAAAAGGTCACCTAGAATTTTCGGGAGCATTTTTTCTGGCTGAAATTTTCGAAAAGGTAAGTTTTGATCCCTATAATTTTCGGATCACTAGACTTCTAGCTAGGAAATCCGAACAGATTAAAGACTTTTTAGGGATAAAAGTATGCCTATAACTACCGTTTATATACCAAAATACGTTTAACAATGCTATATTTAAGTGGGGTTAACTGAATAGAGTGTAATGTGAAGTGCTAGATTTCTATCCATATGAACCATGTGAGCGTTAGCCCTACCGATGGAGATGGGCCCACACAAGTAAAGAGAAAAACTCTGACCAGGGTGGGAAATGAACCCACGACCTTCGGGTTAGATCTCCGCCGCTCTACCCGACTGAGCTACAAGGTCAGAACGGGAGCAGGACCGTGGGAACTGAAGATGTTGAAAGTCACGGCAATGAACATGTAACAAGTACAAGGAAAAGGTTACGTTTAATATACAAAACGTTGGCCGTGTTAGCACTTATATTTTAAAACAGGGTTAACTGAATAGAGTGTAAATGTTCTAACCCTGAGTCAGAGTTTTTCTCTGTCCTTGTGTGGGCCGCCCTACTGATGGAAATGGGCCCCACACAAGGACAGAGAAAAACTCTGACCAGGGTGGGAATTGAACCCACGACCTTCGGGTTAGATCTCCGCCGCTCTACCGACTGAGCTACAAGGTCAGACGGGAGCAGGCCGTGGAAGTGAAGATGTTAAAGTCACGGCAATGAACATGTACAAGTACAAGGAAAGGTTACGTTTATACAAACGTTGGCCGGTGTTGTGTATGTCAGAAAAAAATGTCGTAGCATTTTGAAAAACATGTTTTAAAACGCTGTGACAATCGTAAGTCATGTGTGGGCCTGTCGTGAGCTTGTCGCATGCGACAAAAAAAAATCGTACCGTGTAAATCGGCCCTTGAGAAGTCACCAAATGGAAAAAGTCTACGCCAACACATGTAGTTTGTGTTATAATACTAGCCTCACATGATATTCAGAAATAACAGTTATGCCCCAAATCTCGCAATCCTTTCCCGGGATACTTTAGACCATGAGCCGTCTCTCTCTCTCTAATATCTATAAAATCAGTAGAACAGACGTGATTCCTTGCGGCGCATATTTTCACGGACCTCTACGGATTCGCAGTCTGGGGCAAGTTAAATGAGACACCTAACGCGCTGCCGTACTTTTATCTTTCCCGCATATCATGATGAATACTCACAACTAAACTATAGTTCGGGTAACTTTAAAACAGTTTATTTCATATTTAAAACAATGTCATGTCTGGTGTATTCGTCAAAACATCTGGTGTACTCAAAAAAAGACAATTATTTCTTTCTTAAAACCAGACAATTACTTTGCTAATACATTTCTTGTTCCTTTAAGTCATACATTGACATCTCTTCACGCTTTTTGAAAATGTTTGACCCAGGCGCTCGCTTTCAGATTTCGCCAATCGGTATCCAAGAGGGAAGATACTCGAAAGATACTTGCTTCCAAATAATCAAACACTGTCTCCCGCTCGTGGCAAATAACCCTGATTTGCATTAGCTTCTCCATTTATTTGTATCTTGAACGTCGGATTGCCTACGCTGGCGTATGACGCCACAATATTTGCGGGGAAAACCAGACAATTACTTTTGTATATCTTTTGTATTAAGGTCTCTGAAGGTTCATTTATACGGTACAATTTTTGTCGCACGCTACAAGCTTAGGACATGTCTACAACTCGTTTACGATTGTCGCGTACGCTGCAACAATTGTAAGTCATGTCCTAGGCCTGTTGTAAAGCTTCACGTCGCATGCGCCAAAAATCGACCGCGCAACAGGTTTATTTGATATACAAAAGTGGGGTTTTATCAACGGAGTTGATAATGTAAATTGGCCACCGTACATAGATTCTAAGGGCCCATTAACACGGTACGATTTTTGTCGCATGCGACAACGACTTACGTCAGGCCCACAACATGATTTACGATTGTTGCGTACGTCAGAAAAATGTCGTAGCATTTTAAAACATGTTTTAAAACGCTACGACAATCGTAAGTCATGTCTTATGGCCTGTCGTGAGCTTGTCGCATGCGACAAAAATCGCACCGTGTAAATCGGCCCTAAAAGCTGACGTTTCGACCGTTAGCCCTTCGTCAGAGCGAATCGAGGAATTGTGGGTTACGTGTAGTTTTTATAGTAGAGTAGGAGCTACGCTATTGGTGGTAACATGGCAACGTGAAAATAGGAATATATTAGTTTAAATTAAAAGCGTTCGTTAATACCGTGAGGATTAAGGGTGCCGATTTGGAAGATGAATTGAATTGGGTCTGATGACCGCAACGCCTCTGATTGGTCCGCAACCAACTAACTGCAGTGGGATTATTATATGACTAGCTCCATGAGCGGCAAGATGAACCAAATCCCGCACTGTGATTGGCTACCCGAGCGGGCAAGATGGAGCTATCTTGCCCGCTCGGGATTTCTCACTTGGTCCCGCAACTTCGTCTCGGTTTTTCTAGGCCGTTTTTCCTTTAATACAACACAGCGAGTAGTAGTTTCTTTCTGTGTTTTTTAATCCGACATCAACACTAACTTTGCGCGGGACTGGTACAAGCTTTCCTAAGGGGGGTACAGTCGCTACAATATGGTCGCGGGTACACGAGACAACCCTCCCCCCGAGTTACCCACTCATTAGTTTAAAAAATTATATCAACCGTTTACATGAGGTGGCGAGAGACAACTCGGGTGGCGGGACAACTCGGGGAGGCGAGTTGTCTCTCGCCCCGGCAGGTAGGGTAACCCTGGCAGGTGAGACAACTTGTTCGCATGTAAACCGTTTGGCTCGACCACCCGAGACGAGACAGCAAAATAAAAATCAAAGAAGCAACAATTTGGGGAGCTTATACATGTTTTTAGTTTACTTTCGAAAGAAAAAGTTTTTTCCCGCCATAATTCTCAACGCTGTCAACGGAAAATTCTCGATTCATAAACAGCCTTTATTTAAACTACATATTAATGCTGCGTTAAGATTGTCAGTCCATTTGCTGAATGTGAAAACGCAACTATACTTAACAAAAAAGAAAGGCAAATGATGATACGCATTTTTTGAAGATGCGATGCGTCTTAAAATACATGCATAATTAAGTAAGGTCAACTTTGTCTCGCTCACGCAATTCTCATATAGACGCTCGGTAAAGTTGTCTCGGGAAGGAGGGCTGTCTCGGGTAAGCGAGACCATATAAACAAGCCCTTAATGTCCCGATTTTCCCAACAGTGTGGTGACGCCTATATCAACGAAACAAATCCTACAAATTGACGGCTTGTCACATATTGTCTCTTGCGAACGTAGGTTGGAAATGGTTGAGAAATCTTTTCAATGTGTTTTCGATTCATTGTCTTTTGGAATTCCGGCTTTAGTCTGTATTTGTTTTTGGCGTGTTTGTGGTGGGGAGTCAACAGAGAAACGTTTGTATTGTGTTTCAATGAAACTGTTGCTGGTCACAAAAGCTCGAAAATTATCTTGTTCCAACGCTCTCTCTCTCTCGTCCCTCTCTTATAAGAAGTTGCTTGGTATCTACAGAAAACAGGCAAAATCAAACATGTTTCTTTCATCTTTGGCGTAATGCAGATTTGTGCTTGACGTAAGCCGTTTGCTGTTTGTGTTTAGTATCGTTTGACTGATCTTTGTTTTCGACCACTTAGGCAGTCCATTACAAGTCCAATTTATCAACCCATGCATCTGGTCTATGGACTAGGGCTCGGTGCAATACAAACAGTACCACATCCAAGCTTACTTTACACACATGCCTCACAAAAAAGAGGATCGACAACGAAGATAAATATCTAACCTGAACATTTCTTCACACTTCACTCTGGCTAAAAATGTTAATTACTTTTTCAAGTGTTTGACTATTCCCGAGGCCGGCAAAGCTCTCCAGAAACAGCAAATGGCCGTTTTTTATACTGGAGACGCATAATTCGTCTGGGACGAACTTGGGCAAACATTTTTTCTGCGTCTATTAAATTCGTCTTGTATAAAGACGGCCACAAGACGCATTATGCGTCTGGACGAAGAATCTGTTTTAGTGTGCGTCTTCGAAGACGAACTAAAACTGGAAAGTTCGTCCAGACGCATTATGCGTCTAGTGCCCGTCTTTATACTAGACGAATTTAACAGACGCAGAAAAAATGTTTGCCCAAGTTCGTCCAAGACGAATTATGCGTCTCCTATAGTTCGTCCCGTCTTTACACTAGACGGATAACATGAGAGACGAACAATTCGTCTGGACGGATTATGCGTCTCTAGTATAAAAACGGCCAATGGCCGTTTTTTTATACTTGAGACGCATAATTCGTCGCGGACGAACTTGGGCAAACATTTTTTCTACGTCCGTTAAATTCGTCTAGTATAAAGACGGGCACAAGACGCATTATGCGTCTGGACGAAGAATCTATTTTATCGTGTCTTCGAAGACGCACTAAACTGGAAAGTTCTTCCAGACGCATTATGCGTCTAGTGCCCGTCTTTATACTAGACGAATTTAACAGACGCAGAAAAATGTTTGCCCAAGTTCGTCCAAGACGAATTATGCGTCTCATATAGTTTCGTCCCGTCTTTACACTAGACGGATAACATGAGAGACACATAATTCGTCTGGACGGATTATGCGTCTCTAGTATAAAAACGGCCAATGAAGGCAAGCTTCAATGGCAAACTTGTAAGGCTCCTCCTTGCCAACGAAAAATCATTTAATTGCGCCCGCGGCCTCGTTTCCTTGTTTTATAAATTGATCTATAGCTCTAACTATGGCTGTATAAAATAGACAGATATCAATATGTTTTTTTGATTTTGCTTAACAGCAAATCTGAGCTCGAGGTTTTCCATGAGCGAGAGACTTTTTCTAATAATCTCTGATAAACAAATTTATTCCGAAGCACAAAACCATCAATCAAAGATGAGAATAACGCAAAGTCAAATTGACTATTTCATCATCCCGTACGAGGGTTTCTCTTCGTGGCACCAACGGCCGGTTGTCTTAAAAGTTGTCAGAATCACCTAAAATGGTTTCCACAATGCTTTAAAAGCTCGTTTAGTGAGTTTGTAGCAGCCCTTCAAAATATATATCTGTTCGGATGTTCTACGGGAATTTCAGGTTGCTGTAGAACGTCCTTCATGGCTTTTTTGCCTTGTCCTGAAGTTAAAGAAATCGTGACGGGTCTGATAAAAAAAAACTTTACATTAAGTAGTCGTCGTTTTTTCCCGCAAATTTTAGGGAACGTTTGCCCTTAATATGATTCTCAAAAAAACTACGGCCAAAATGATAGAAGTTATAAATCTTCAAATTTTCTTCCAGCGTCACAGTTCACTCTTACTCAGCTTAGCAAAATTTAAACGTTCTTCAATGTGGTTTCGAAATTTCTACGCATCTCTTCGCACTCTTCACACTTCATTACTTTTCTGAAATAGCTAAATCTCTGTTCAGAAGAAATGTCGAAAAAATCTTACTACACCTCGAAAGTTTAAGTTCGAATATTTGAAAATGTTAACCCACCATCCTTCCGAACAGACAATTACCGAAATAATAATTACTCGTTGGGTGCCCATGTTCTTTTGCTAGAAAAATCTCATAAAATTTTGATGAACTCTCCTATTGTCAGCAGAAAGTTGTCAACTGCCTCGTCTGTGAGTCACTACAATGTGTTGTTATTTGATTGGTAGGAATCGATGAATTCAGCATTCCCAAAATAGAGCGCAGGAGACAAGAAAAATCTGGTTTGGAAAGACTAAATGAACTGAACCTCAAGTCTTAGAAATCATTTTATACCCGCAGTTTTTGCTTCCACTTCACAGAAGAGTTTTCCTGAAAGAACCAGTGCACAATGGCATTCCAGCTAGCTCTGCTTTTTACTGGGGATTTTCGTTGGGACATTTGCCAAAACTTCTGTGCAAACAACAAAAAGCCCTGGTATTAGTAAACCCCAGTGCAACGTGAATAACAACTTTTACGCCGGACCACACTGCTGTAAGAAGATCGAGCAGCAACTCACACTGAGATCAAAGAAGCAATAACTGCGCTGAAAGCAAACGAATCTGGCGGCTCTCAAGACAAAGGTCTGCAGTTATACATTTTAGATACATTTACTTCGAAGACACCAGTCGGGTTAGAATTTTCACATCTGTTCCGTCGCAAAAATCAATCAAATTACGATCAATTGCTTTTGAAATATTCGCTAGCTCCGTATAGTATTTCCCTGTGTGATGTCTATTCAACTTTTTAGAGGATAGAGATAACGATGAAACCAAAACATATCTAACAGGAATTCATCCCGCTTATGTAATTTTTAGTCAACAAGAACTGCGCCGATGTTTACAATTCTGGCGAAAAGATAAGTGGTGTGTACAAAAATCGATCCCGATGGTCTGGGAGAATTTGAAGTGTACTGTGATCACAAAACTGCCGGCGGAGGATGGACGGTCTTTCAAAAAAGACAAGACGGCTCCGTAGATTTCTTCCGCGCGTGGGACGCCCTACAAACGAGGCTTTGGTAATCTAAACGGAGAGTTTTGGCTTGGACTGGACAAGATTCACCGCCTGACTGTAAGCAGCAGCAACAAGCTTCGCGTGGACTTGGAAGACATTCATGGAAATACAGCATTTGCCGAGTACAGTTCAGTTACAGTGGCAAGTGAGCGAGCAAAATACCAGCTGAGTTGGGGGGGAAATATTCAGGTTTGCAAACTCTGGTGATTTAATAAACAACCCTTTGTTAATTAAGATAGACACACTTTCTCATTTCAACTAGGTGTGCAGTCTGTCTCTAACTGATAGAACTCAGTTCTACTGTGATGTCAAAGAATTTTATCTCGCTTTGACTGACAGAATAAGTTGTATATGTAAGCCAGTGAGTTAGCTAAAAAAAAAAGAACAGAGCAAGAAACTGAAAAAACCTGGTAATCATTTCACTCACGTGGTGATAAACACGTTACATCGATTTCATGTCGGTGGCAAGTAGAGACAACAAACAATCTCAAGTGCGTCTTAAGAATTTTTAGCATTTTTAAACAAGTTTTTAAAACTGCTTCTTATTTTGATTGCTTAATTGTTTTTTCTTTTTTTTTTTTTCTTTTCATTCAGGCACTGCAGGTGATTCCCTTGGCGTTCACCGCGGCCATGCGTTTAGCACCAAGGATCGCGATAATGATGACTATTTAGCTGGCAACTGTGCGTCAGGCTACAAAAGTGGCTGGTGGTTCGAGAAATGTCACTACGCCAACCTGAATGGTCTGTATCTTAATGGCAAGACCGATTGCAAGTGGAATGACCTGGTATCATTGGAAAAATAGTAACTACTCTGTCAAGCGGTCTGAGATGAAAATACGACCACAGAACTTTTAAGCCTCTGTGTCATTTGTATCCGTGACATGCCCGTTACTATATATATCAATTGCTAAACAGGGGATGGATCTTATTGGTCATCAATGAATCGAACTGCTTAACTCGCACAACCGTGTAAAACACTCGATAGGTTTCACAACAAAAAAATTCTCGCGATTACATATTAGTAGCATACCGCGCATGTTATCATCCGGTAGATTTAGATATATCAATACTTGCTTAGTTTCACAGAACCAGTAAGCTGGGAATGCTTCAATAAGGTTCGCTAATGATGACCAATGATAAATGTTCTTCTTCTTTCCTTGTCTGCATGGTAGTTTTTACCCTTTTATTTTTCAAGAAAGAAAAGTAAATTGCCTTCTCTCAACAATTCATTGCCTTTTTGCTCTCACAAAGACCTTTTCACAGAAAAACCCAAAGCAGCAACAATTTCAAAAAAGAGAATATTGCAAGATATTAAGCTACCCATTTACTTTAGATGACACTAAAATTTGCAAATGTCTTGTTGAAAGGAACTTATACTCCTGATATTTGCTCGCCATTGGTAACTGGTTGACTACAACACTTGCGGCTTAAGTTTGCAATTGCCCCACTTCACTTCCCTAATATCTCTAAATTAATCCCAATTGGATCAGTTATCAATCTCAAGCCATTGAACTAGTTTGTCGTTAAAAGACACTTTAAAATGGAAACTATCAATGTTGCTCGTGACTTAATCAACAGCAACGATTATTTAACCTCTGTAGATTTATCAGATGCTTATTTCAGTATCCCAATTCATGAATCGTATCGAAAATTTCTACGGTTTATCTGGAAAGAACAACTCTTCGAGTTTGTTTGTCTTCCATTTGGGTATAGTTTAGCGCCACGCACGTTTACCAAAGTCCTGAAACCTCTATATTCTTTGTTAAGGTCTAACGGCATGAAGGTTTGCTATTACATAGACGATACCTTAATTATTGCTGCGTCTAAGGCAGAATGTTTGGCCAATGTACATAAGGTAATAAGACTTCTTGGCGACCTTGGTTTCAAAACGAATTGCAAAAAGTCTCAGGTTGATCCTGTGACACGATTGACGTACTTAGGATTCATCCTTGATTCTTCGACTATGAGTAGATCTCTTCCCGAAGAAAAGATTGCGAAATTTTTTTCAAAGTGTTCTCAGTTATATCAATCAAAGATGGCTACCATTCGCCAGGTGGCCGAGGTTTCCGGCTTGCTCGTATCAGCTTTCCCAGCCGTTTGATAGCTTCAACTTTTTTATCGTTCTATCGAAGCGTGCAAATCGCAAGATATCTGCTGCTGGGGCAGACTACGATGATCGTGTATCCTTCACTGAACTAGCTCGTAGCGATTTGTTGGGGGTGATTGAAAACATTCGGAAATACAATGGCAAGCCCTTGCGAGCACCCGCCTTTTCCCCATTCCATCGGAACATGTTCTCTACTTTGAATTTGACGGTTATCGTTAATTGTTAATTTGCTTTCAATTTACTATTATCGTTAATTTAGGACACTGTGTCCCAGGACTTTGGTAGCAAGTAAAAAGAAAAAAGTAAAAGCAGCCCCTGCACAGGATTAAAACCCGGAGCACCCACTTCGAAGGAACTGTTTTTATCCACTTAACCACTAAAGATCAACTGACTAAAAATGTGCCGATTATTTACCAAAACTAATTAGTATATACATAAAATCATTGCTAAAATAATGGTTATGTCTAGAGCTTGATTTCAAAATGGTTAGCTTTCTCTTGAAGTTTGGTAACCGACATTTTTCACTGTGTAAGCTTGCTTCTTAGTGATGTGGTAGTCTAGTGGTTAAGTGAAGGGGTTATTAATTACACGTTCCCAAGTTCGAGTCCTGTGAGTCCAGACATTAGGGTTCCGCTTTTAAAAGAAATATGTTCATTTCCCATAATCCATATCAACCTTTCAGTGTTCTGAAATAACGATCATAGTAAATTGAAAGCAAATTAATTCAAGGTAGAGAACATGCTGTCCATCGAGTCAGATGCCAGTAGTTTGGGTTGGGGGCGCTCGGTATAATACGAACACCACGGGTGGACGTTGGTCCATTTATGTAGCCAAACACCATATAAATTATTTGGAGTTATTAGCTGCCTTTCACGCACTCCAGTATTTTGCTCCCAATCACTGTAGACTGATGTTTGCAGACAGACAATTCCACGACGGTTGTTTGTTACATAAATAAAATGGGAGGAATGGCTTCTCCTTCCCTTAATCACCTCACTCGAAAATTGTGGGTCTAGTGCCCAGAAAGAGAGATTTTTTGCAGTAGCTCAACACGTTCCGGGGAAAGACAATTGTGTACGCGGATTCTCATTCTCGAAATTTCAACGAGAGGATTGAGTGGAGTTTACATCCAACTGTATTACGGTGAATTACGCAAAGACTCTAGTATCCAGAGATCGACTTATTTGCATCACGACTCAACGCCAAAGTTAAGAAGTTTTTGTTTCATGGCATCCTGATCCCGAGGCGTGCGCTGTAGACGCCTTTACTATTGATTGGGGAACTCAACTGAATTATGCTTTTTCACCGTTTAGCTTAATTCCCAGAGTGCTGTCCAAGGTCCAGCAAGACCAAGCCTGTGTGTTACTAGTAGCGCCCGTGTGGACATGTCAAATATGGTATCCTATGCTACTTAGTCTGCTGATAGAACGCCCAGTACTACTTCCACGGTGGTGGAATCTAATGACTCAACCGCACAACGGCAAGCCTCACCCTGTACGGCATCAGATTCACCTAGCTGTGTGGCCTGTGTCCGGCGAGAGGTCGAGAGTCAAGGCATTTCAAAAGACGCTTGTGAGGTCATCCTCCAATCCTGGACTCCAGTCATGGCTTTCTTAAGCTCGCGGCTTATCCTGCGCAGGGAGTTTATACTCGTATAAATAGTGGTCCTTTTGCGGCTTAACGTTACATGTAACACTCAGCCAGAGTTAGCCGTGTCTCCACTATGCTCTCGTATAAATGGGCCCTATAATTCCGTGAGAGAACTGGTAAAGGTTAACCAAGCCTTGTGAAGCACATGGAAATCAGGGCTTCTTTTGCGAAGTAGGGTTGTGATGTTTACGGGCACTCAAGACCTTGGGTTCAATATGGCCCCCAGCATGTTTAAAAAAAACGTAGGGACGCAGTCAAAGGCTAATGATTTTCATACGACCCCTGAAAGCTACTATGACGAAACCTTATGAAATAGCTAGGGAACTTGTGAGCATTCGAGAAAATGGCTTGATTGGAACCCAGTTATGCCCTTTGGTTTGGATCAGGAGCAACATTCCAAAGAAGTGGTCTCGCAAAATATTATTGCGTAATTGCGGAACACAAAAAGCGTAGCGACTGTTTTGAGAAGTGATTTCTCCATTCGTAGTGGATCCCTCAAACTCATTTTTCTGTAAGTTTAAGCACAGGTATGACCATTTAGTTGAGATGATTTTGAACCCACAGATATCAATGGAAGACTTGTTTCAAACAATAACCAAGTGAGCGCCAGAATTCCAAAACACAGCGTTACAGTAAGGAAACTACGGGATTTTGACTTTTTTTAATGTGTTTTAATAAACTTGAACTGTTGAAATTTGGCTCATATGTAGTATTTACTGCGTGTTATCACTGGTTATTGTCTGTTAATCCACATAAGTGTGCTCTTTTATAAAAAATGGTTTTGAAGACTTTCAATTTGAAAATTGTGTTATGCGTTACACTCAAAATTTTCCTATTTTTCTATCTTTTTCCTTTGTTTTCTCAAGAAAAGAAAGTGGCTTACCCTTTTTACACCCTGTATGCTAATCAACAAGGATAACCTTAGCATTCAGCAAAAATGTAGCTTTATTGAAGACGTTAAATAAACTGAATAAATCAGGAAATGTTTCTGAGTGACCCCCAATTGGGTATGGTGATTGTGCTACACATCTTGAACTCTATTCATTATTTCTGATTCTGTCATGGTCTTCTGTAATTAAATTTATTTACATCCATTCAGGAAATCCACAGAATTGTACTAATTTTAAACTGGTAACACAGCATTTTATGACATTGACTCCTTGAGTGAGACTTAAACAGATTTTACTCTGTGTATTAATTGCCAGAACGATTCTACTCGTCAACTGAGGGCATCCTAGGGTCGTTTAAGGTATCAATGGGTTAACCAGCCAAAAACTCCATTAATGGATGAAATTCTCAAGGTTTCATAGTAGGAAGAATATATAAATGTTAAATATGTGCACATAATTATGTACAGTTATATTTTTGTATTATATTTGTATATATTTATACAAAGATAAGTGGAACAGAGAAATAAACACATTGAAGTAGACAACTAAGTGCATGAACTTGTCTATTTTGTTTATGCTTTTTAGATACTGTGATACCATACTTATTTACTTCACCGGTAAGCCGGCAGGGTATAAACTTCACAGAGCTAGTGCTCCACTACGGGGGCCCACAACATAAAATGAAAACATACATAAGTAATGTTATTATATCTTTCAGATAGTATGCGCGCTGTAATTGCATGGCTAAATTGCGGGCCGTATTCTACAGTACGGCCCGCTGTACAGCCCGCTAAATTTAAAATTTTGACATAACATCATCTAGTGAGTTTTTCATGTCATTTCTGTTGCATAAACTTGTACTGAAAACTGTTTGAATCTTGCAAGCAACTATTTCAAACTTAACAGCCAAGAAGATTTAGTTTTTGGGATTTTGGCACGGCATTCTTTGTGGCAGTTTGAACCTTCTGCTTCACTTTGACTTGTTTCCTTGCCCATGCGCCGTTAACCTCAGAGGTATAAAAATATCTTACTAAGCTCGTTTTCTCGGTCCGTACTGTAAGTTACGGATCCTCATTTTTTCCCGTTGATTTATGGCCCGCGCGCTTTGCGCTTGGGCCATAAATGAACGGGAGAAAACTCGGTTAGTAAGAGGTATATCAAGAAAATAAATTTAAAAAAAACAATTACATGACGTCAGTAGCAACACAATTTCTGACTGAGGCTTAAAATGGAAATTATGGCACATGTGGCATTTTACACAGATGGACTTAATTAAAGCTCTGTGTCATTTCAACATCAAAAGATTTGACAGTAATTTCAGCATAGTGCAAGTTTTTAAATTATAATTCTCTTTTAAAGTGATTCACTCTTTTTGCTTAAAGTTCCTTAGGCAATGTTTTCCATATCCTAGTTACTCTGTTTTAGGTCGCTGCTTTGAAAAGTTACAGTGTTAGAGAAGGGTAGGACTAACTGAGGTTCGTTGTAGCTGTTTCTAGTGGTCTTACAGGTTTTTTGATGGTGATGTTTGGGTCACTTTGGGTAGTCAAAATCTTAAAGTGATGGACCAGGTCTTAGGTACTCCAACCAATAGGTTAGTGATAACAAGCCAACTCCGAGTAGAGGATCTTTGTAGGAAAGATCTTTTCTAAACTGTAATGAAAGAATGAACTTGACTTGCACATCCACGATATGGTAGACTTAAGGGGTCGTGTAAGTATTCCTTGCGATGGAGAGAAGGCAGCAGTTAGATTGAGGTTCCTATGCCACGTCTTGCACCATTTTGCTTAAATTTGGTTGAGATCATGTTGAAGAGTCTTGCCATACCCTATGCAGGGTTGTTGTAGCATTTGGTGTTGTCAGCGAAGAGAGCAATAAGATGTTTTAGTTACCACTTGAGGAAGATCGTTGACATGGACTAAGAAGAGTAGGGCCCAAAATTGACCCTTGTGGAATCCCAGATTTAACTCGGAGTGGCGTAAAAGAAGCACCAAGAGCAGTAATTCTTTGAAATCGGTCTGTTAGATAGTCCTTAAACCAATATCTTAGAGTAGAACCAGAGAAGCCAAGACGTTCTAGCTTAAAGAGGAGTAACCGATGATCCACCCTATGGAAGGCTTTGGCAAAGTCCAGATATGCTGTGTCAGTTTGAATTCTATTGTCAAGAAAGTTGCATATTAACTTGTAGGACTTGCAGTAGTTGAGAGGTTGTAGATTTTTTAAGGAATCTAAATTGCTTACAATGGAGTTGAGAAGATACATGGTCGATGATCTTGTTCTAGACACAACACTCCATTGCTTTTGACGCAATTGGTAGAAGTGAAATTCGCCTGTAGTTTGATATGTGGTTTGCTGTACCATCCTTTAGTATTGGAATGACATTTGAGAGCTTCCAATCCGATGGAATTGTGCCTAGTGATAAGCTTTTGTAGAAAATGGAAGGTAAGGATGAACAGATATAAGGTGCACAACATTTTAACAGCTTAGCAGGTATCTTGTAGCTTTGTAGGTATCCTGTAGCTTTGTTGCCGTCAAGAGGTAGTAGAACATCCTGGACATCAGTCATGCCGAGTCATACCTTATTTATGACATTTGTTGAAGAGCTTAAGATAGCTTGATTATAGGACAGTAGGTGACTATCGTAGTCAGTGGAGTTTAATGGCGATTTGAAGGGACAGTAAAAGTACAAAAATGTAGTTAAGTAAATCAGCAAGATCAGAAGGATTGTCTGCGGATCCCCTAATAAATCCATTTTCATTGGTCCAGACCATTTTACTGGGTACCCTAGCCTGTTTTAAGGTAGTTTTGAAGACTGACCAGGATTTCTTGGTGTTTTTCTTGAGAAGGTTTGGTAGAGTTTAAAAGAATTCTTTGCGTTTTGAAGTGATAAGAGCTTTAGACTGTCGGCGCAGAAGTCTAAATCTTTCCCACAAGCTGGAGGAGGTGGGTTTGACTTTGGCTTTTTTCCTTGCTGTCTCTTTTTTTTTTTAAATCACTCACTGAAAAACTATGAATGAATGCCTAACCTCGCTATCAATTCAGGATGGAGAACCACGGCTTCTAATTATTGTTTTAGATTGAATACATTCAGCAGCTGCAGCTAGAAAATTGTCACTCCAGCACTACCAGTCAGTTTCAATGTATACATGGAAACATTGCTCAATCCTGATTTGCTAAAAAAGAGTATAATTCTCATGTAACACAAGTGCAAATTGGAAATGCACGTTTCTAAATTTACAGTTCAATGGCTTCTGAATGATCAGTTGATCAGTCTTGTAAAAGTTTGAATTTGAAAAACGTGGTAATTGGTTTTAACCAACCAGTTGGATGAACTTTATAGAAAATTACTAACAGTGTTCACTATCAAATTTTCACTTAATGTTTTGATTTCTCATGTAATTTGCTATAAATAAGTACCTGTAAAATTTTCAGACTACAAATTGCCCACATTGTCAGTCTAAAAAATTCATTTACATGTGCTTATATGGTAATACTAATACTGACTCCCACAAGCCATTGTAGTTTGGTATTCACACAAAGCTGCTTTGGGGGAATGTGTCGTTTTTTAGAAATATTTTATACCATGTCATAGGAAATATGGTAAGCACCTCGATTCATGCTACCCAACTGAATGCACCGACTCTCTTTTGAATTATTGCTTTGAACTCAGGCTTCTTATTGTCTACAATCTAACGATCTTTTATAAATAAATTGTTTATTAATTTAACTTCATGATAGAGTACAAAAAGAAGCTCTTTAAATAAAGTTATTGTACAGCCAAGTGCTTGCAAAATTCGTGCCAACTTTAAAGCTCTCACACCAAGAAAAAGAATGGAGAATTTCAGAACTTGCCAAAAAATTTAATGTTAAGTTGACTCGATCAAATTTTAGAAAGAAAGTAAAAGTACTTTAAGTTGAAAAGTCAAAATGTTGGAATAATATTGTCAGATAGGATGAAGCTTGTGTGTAATAATGTCAAAACTAATTAAGCTGCATTGCTGCATTCTGATTTGCAATATTTTCAGAGTAATACTCACAGGGTTTGTGCTACCCCTTGAAGTCCTTTAAAAGCCCTGGAATTTAATTTGGACTTGACGCTTGACAGTTCCTTAAGGTTTTGCTTGGTTGAAAATTGTTGAGATTGGATCGTGCTAAGTTAAAGAGGCATGTTAATTAAAAATTGAGCCCAAATTTGACTATTGGGGAAAGATTAAATGCAAAAATTAACATGCCAGTGCATGTACGTAACTCGCAGGACGTGGGAAAGAATATCAACGTAGGCTTTTTCAGCAAAGAAAATACTGAAACACAATGTATGGCTCAGAAATATTTTTACAAACACTCCTTGAAAACTCAATTTGTGGTTCTTGAAAACTCCTTGAATACCCCTGGAACCTTATACACAAAATCCAGCAGGAACCCTGACTCAACTTGTTCTGAGGAGCAGACATTATCCTGACATTTCAGTTCAGGACTTAAGGAGTGGTTCATTAAGTTAATTGTTTTTCTTTTTTTTGCAATAATAATTATTATTGAATGATTGAGTCACTCCTGGAGTGCGACAATAAACTGATTATGAAGAATTATAAGGTTTGTGGTAAAATAATTAACTTTTTAAAATATAAAAGTTGCTTACTTAAACAGCAAGAAAGACAGACCGACGTTTAGGTAAGCCACTTTTATGATGAAATTTGTCCATGATGTGACCTTCAAAAATTTTACTTTTTTTTTCCTACACAAATACTCTTTATTGCAAAAGCTATGGTGACAGAATGAATTTTGTTTTGATTAACATGACAGGGAGTGGCAGGAACAGCTATTTCAAAGGAAGCTTCTGATGTCATTCTTTTAAATGATGACTTTAACAGCATTGTTAATGCCATTAAGTGGGGTCGCCATATTTACCACACAGTCCTAAAGTACTTGCAGTTCCAGTTTACAGTATCCTTGGTTGCAGTCATTGTTGTGGTAGTTGGAGCTTCTATTGTAGGGGTGAGTCATCATTACTGTTTTCTTTTTTCGTATCCTTTAGTTGTATGACATTGTCACTGCTCCATTCTACCTCAGTGAACTTTCCTTTGGATCCTCTTCTGTACCCTATGTCTTTTGGTCATAAAGTTGATGCATTCTGTAACTCAGCAGTTAACTTTCAGATCCGTAATTACATTATTGAGAAGGGACCTTGAGTTTGTGATGCTGATAATAGTTCTTTATTGTGGGTGCTGTCGATGTGGTGATGACTGATAAAGTAACATCTATTAATATAGTCAACGTTAATCCTGTGCTCCAGAGTTTGAAGTGACATATTTGCTTGTCACTGACCATTCCTATTTTTTAATATGCAGAGAAGTCCTCTGGTAGCTACACAGCTCTTGTGGATCAATATTATAATGGACACACTGGCATGCTTTGCCTTAACGAGAGATATCCCAACAGAGGACCTTCTGAACTACAAGCCTTGTGGCCGTCACAAGCCTTTGATTTCACGCACCTTACTGCGCAATGTGATTGGCCACAGTATTTACCAATTGATTGTCATGCTTTTGTTGATCTTGAAAGGAAGTGAGCTGTTTGACATTGCAGATGGGTTCCATACTGCCATGTCTTGTAAGCCCAATCAACACTCTTCCATAGTCTTCACAACATTTGTGTTAATGCAACTGTTCAATGAGATCAATGCAAGAATGCTCCAGGAAAGAAATGTGTTCACTGGAATCCACAAGAACTATGTTTTCCTGATCATTTGGGTTGGTCAAGCAGGCATGCAGGTATCATCAATGCACACATGAATGTTACTGCTGATACATGTAGTTTTTTTTTTAACTTGATCCCAAATTAAAGCATCAACTAAACTTTTGCGAACATTTTACTTCCCTTGAAAATTACACCTTTTGTAACCCAATGGAACTCATTTGTGAGAGGGAGGTGTGCTTGTGGTTATGTAAGTGACTGTGTCAACATGTCTTATTGTTCGGGGCATGGCTCTGCTACTCACTGTGATGTTTCCTTAGTGAAAAGAAACATCATGAAAACTGGTGTTCATTTTTTGGTGTTACTTTTCTTGTCATACACAACACTTGAAGACAACAATCAGAAAAAAAATTACCACTATTTCTGAATTTATTCCTTGAAATATCCAACCATTTATCTTGTGTATATATTTTATCATTGCTGCACTTGTTAAATAATTTTTAACGTCTTACTAACTAAGCGCGAGGGCTTGCACCTGGTCCGTACAAAAACAACCGAGGGCTAATTTTGAGAGTCAGGATGGCTTAGTGGTTATCAAGCGCACCTCCCACCTCTGTGACCCAGGTTCAACCCTGGGTCGTATGTGGGCTGAGTTTAAATCGATCTCAACCTGACTCCGAGGGTTTTTCTCCGGGTACTCCGGTTTTCCTCCCTCCTCAAAATCGACTCTAGATCAGTAAATCCGGGTGGTTTCCCTCGTATAGGGATAACCTCTGGTATCTCTCCCTTTCATTGTATTGAATGAATAAAGTTGGTATTTATTGTTATTATAATTATCTCCAGTACAGTCCCGAGCAAGTTAGGTTAGTACGTTGTTTATTATAATATGGCATCCTTTCTTTGGGCGATCGGACACTTCTCTGTTGTTGAATGTTCCGTAACCTTCGTCTTCCATCAGCGAACTTTGAACGGTAACCTTTTACATGTAAAACAGAAATTCCGCTTGCTATAATTATACTGTTCTTATCAAAAAATAATAATTTACACTTTTTAAAACTTTTTGTGTTTCGCTGAACTTGAATTTCCCTGGAGAGAGGTAATGGTCCCCACTGGTAAATCCCAACAAAAAAACCAGCCAATCTTTTTTCCATTGTCCCTTGAAGAGACTGGGACTTGAAGTGTCCAATAGGTCATCATAATTTTTTGTACTGACATATCTTTTTTCTCTGTCTGTTTTCGTATCGATTAGATTATCATAGTGCAGTTTTTTTACACTGCATTCCATGTGGCAGGAATGGACTGGGATCAGTGGATGTGGTGCTTATTTTTTGGCTTCTCAGAGTTGCTGTGGGCTCAGTTGATCTTCACCATTCCAAAGAGTGTTCTTCCTGCTGGGCTCCGCTGCGTGGCAGATGGTACTCCCGAAGGACGAGGCATTGCTTACATCAGGAGCTGCTCAAGAATGGAACAAACGGTATGATCAGATTGTCGTCCTGTTTCTATTCGACTCAATAATTGTTCTTTTATCTTACCTCCACTTCCTTCGTTTTTCTCGGGTTTCAACAACTGCATTAGAAAAATATTAGTTATATGATTGACGTGTATAAACTCATACACCTATTGATTGGAAATATATCTATGAAATGTTTGTCTGTGTGGTGTGAAAACTTAGCCAATTGTAACTATTGAATCAACGAAGCTAGACTTCTTAGCTTTCTTGGTAGAGCATGATCATGGGTATGTTTTTTTTTCTTTTGGTCAAGCCTCGAATTTTTTTCAGGTATTTTACTTTTTCCTTTATTCCCACGGTAATGATCAATCCAACATCAAGAATAAACATGGAGATTTTTTTACGTTGGAAATCTGGAACCGACAATGTCGCAGTGTAGTTTAGTTCAGTTATGAATTCGCTTCAGTCATTCCTGATACGATTTCGCTCAACAGGACAGTGGAATAAAAGCCTCGATGCTGAGTCCACTGGCTGATTTGCTGTTAGAACCACAATTCCCATTACATGAAGTCAGAGAAGAGAGGCTACCTTTTGCCGATGGGTTAAGTGACATTGTTTGAGCTCAGTTTAGTTAAACCTTAAAGTTAAGAATACAAACCATCATCAAGGGAATAATAATACTGTCCCAGCATCATTGTAGCAGGTCGAAGCCTTTGAGGACACATCGAGTTAATCAGATATATAGACAAAGGGTAAAATATAAAATGTGAAATAATAGATACAGCTATCTAATTGAAACTCACTAAAGAAGTGCAGGACATCAGGTTGAAATGAAGAACGGCGACAAAAGAGGAATCGATTTCATAGGGAGTAGCTTCCACTCTTACAGAAACTTGACAAGCCTTCTTTAACGAAAACATTTTTGCTGGAATTTACCAGGTTTTACTGTGGTCTTTTATCTAGCCATGCACGCATCATGTTGGTCTTGACTTAATACTCTTTCCACGTTTCGTCACTGCTCAAAGAGCACCTTTTGTTTTCTAACAGTGTTGCGCATTTTATTTATTGCGACCTGTGCCAAAGTAAGGGTAAAAAATATTGTTTGTTGTTTGGTCACAACCTATTTGAGATGTATGAAAGATGTACAATTTTAAAATAAGTTGATAATGGGACCAATACCAGTTACATAGTACGAAACAGAAGTATTTAAAAATAGTAGTTTTTGTGATTGATCAAAGCTTTGTTCAAAGGTACAAAGATTTAATTCTGAACATTTTTTAGTCGCTCATTGTCTCCGGTAAAGCGTTAAGTGATCGAAGGCAAATTCTAGTTTAGTCACAAGTGTCCATTACATGCAAGCTAATCCAAAGTAGACTTTCTTCGATTAAGAAATACCAATAACGACGGACGATTTTGTGGTTTTCAAGTTAAAGGCTAATTTACGTAAGAACCTTTGATGATTACATAAAAGTGAAATCAGTTAAGCCTTATTTCTAAAGGAACTCTTCTTCGTTTAAATCGGCAGTTTAACCTTACTACCAACATTGGTGTTTAGAGCTCGTCATCAGGGTTCAGTTGTTCAAGTCCCTAGATTGCACTTTATTTACTGGTTCAAAAACGTTTGCACAAGATTTTCAGCGGTCTTCAATTTTGACTTAGACTCTTGCTTAGACGCTGCATGAAAGTTACAATGTAAAGACCTTTTTGCCGGTGCATCGCTCCGAAGTTGACAGCTTTTGTTCGAGGCCGCCGGCCTGTTTGTATCCCAAACTCATTACTTGGGAATCAAATTCCTCTTTCGTGGCTAGTTATCTCGCGAGTGAAAACAAGAATTGGTTAAGCTATAAGAATACTGCTGCTTTGTATCCGTATATTAGACGTTGTTTTAACAATCTTATCACGACGATTAAAGTTTTAAGTCGTATTAAAATGCGTTTAATGGTTTTCCATTTTTAAGCATTTAACTGCGTTCTTGGATCAAAGTTAACTTGCTTAGCAGAGTATTTTTTTCTTGTCGTTTTCACTTTGTTTGTCTTTTGCAGCTGTCTTTACCGCTGCTTTCTTTACCCGCGAGAAGAACCTCGGCCACGAAACAAGTCCTTTCGTGTTAAGCGCGCACTGTCGTTAGCTCCAAATTTTTGTGATCGGTCAAATGATAACCTTTGGCACAACGCTGTCTTGTAGTTTGACTGAAATGGCTAATTACAATGAAGTGATGTGCTGTTTTTCTCGGTTAAAGAAATGAGCAGCAGAAAATACAGAAGGCAAGAAAACTGGACGAAAGGAACAAAAATCTTTGTTGTAAGGGTGGCTTGTCTCCCTTCTTTTACAAATTAATAGAAATTGAAATTAATCCGAGTCTCATCACCCGAATCCAGGAAACGCTTTCAAGCGCCTATTCACACACTCACAACTAACTTTGATTGTGTTATCGCATCAAACTCCTCTTCAAGGATACTATTTTGATTGAGTCCTTTCCTGGGATCAGGTGATCTTTTCTTTGAGAACTTTTCACGCCCTCTCTTAAGAAAAGCACCCCTGATCGCAGGTCAATTGATTCCCTTCCGGAAGGATTCGCCTTACCAGAAGCTCTCTTGTGTGAAAAACCCCGCACTTGTAGTAAATGCTAACGATTGAAATTGCGATACGAATTAATTTGAATGCGAAAGCAATAGAAATAACAATCCAAAGGAAGAAACACGAGGTTAAACAATTTACATAAACAATGCGGAAGACTGCAACTGGTATCCGCCGGATCGGTTCGTTCCTGAAAAAAGTCAGATCGTTCCACTTAAAAAATTAAGAAGAAATTCGTTTTCGATCGAGATGTGAAGAAAAACTTCTTCATTTCCCTACCAGTCAAGTCAAAGTTCTTGCTTTCTGAGACCGAACCCGATTAGCCAATAAAACGCGAGCTTCCCCTTCACTGAAATATGCTTTTGTGCTTTAATATAATTCTTCTCTACTGCATTAACATTTTTATTGCACAATTTTACATTATCACGATTTGCTTCTCATAACTTTCATTTCTTGTTTCATGTTACACAACATGCGTGTTTTCGCGGTTGGTGACCACTTTTTCATCATTCGGAAAATGAGTAAAACAAGTTGTTTTAAATCAGGACATTTCAAGATAAAATCCATATGCCCGAGCGGCCATGTAATGTGCTCTATTTCTGCGTCTATTGAGGTGCTCAAACCGGTTTCAACACTTTCAAGAGACCTTGTTATTAAAAGGATTGACATGACAACTCTTTATCACGTAACAGCAATGTTATGGTACCATGTGGAACATCAATTATTGCTAAACAGGCAGTCATTTTGTGACGTAACAAGTTACCATGGAGACAGGAAAGCCTTGAAAAAGCACCCTATACCTTGGCCTTAGTTGCTTTTTCAAAAAAAAAAACGAACTCGGCGACCCCAACTTTTTACAACACAAAAGTGATCAGCAGGCCAAGATGAAACTCTCTGCAAAGTTTAAAGAAATTCTAGCACTTCACATTACACTCTATTCAGTTAACTCTGTTTAAAGAAATTCTGTTGAGCGGATTCAGAGCTACCTTAACTTTTCAATTATTTGAGGTGGCTCTGACTCCGCTCCACATAATTTTTTTTAACTTTGCAGAAAGTTTCATTCTGTCATGTTGATTTCGTTTCAGAATAAAAAATGGGGGTCACCGAGTTCGTTTTTGAGATATGAGGAGCTAAGGCCAAAATATGGGGTGTTTTTGCAGGCCTTTCCTGTTGCCACGGTAACTTTTACGTCACAAAAATGACTAGACCTTTTCCAGCAATAATTGGTGTTTGATATGGTACCATAACATTGCTTTTAAGTGATAAAGTGTTATAGTGTCAATCCTTTTAATAAGAACGTTTCTTTCAAGTGTTGAACCTGGTTTTAGCCACCTTAAATTCGTCTAGTATGAAGACGAGCACAAGACACATACAGAACCCGCGCCCGCAGTGCGCGCGGCAGTCAAAACTGTGCTATCCTGTCAATTATTTGCCCTTTCACTGGAAACGGTGCATTTCTGTGCGTAAAAGACGTTCTTGTCGATCTACCCCGTCGAAAGGACGTCATCAGTCTTTCTCGCGAAGTTAAGAAAAATAAATAAGATATCAATACAGTTTTGACGACTTCTTACACTTGATTCGAAATTACCAGACTGAATTCGTCTTA
>NC_090891.1:11576182-11583682 GCF_036669925.1 Montipora capricornis | reverse complement strand
TTGTTCATTTGGAACTAGATTTGATGGTTTTGCATGTCTTCGATGATCTACGTATCTCTTCATTTCATCTTTGGATTGCTGACCTTTGATTCTCATTTCTTCACCTTTCGAGAAACTGACGGTGGTGCTTCTGGAAGTTTTGTTCTCATTCACTACTTGCTCAACCCCATAACACACCTCTATTACCCCCAAAACGTTTTCATAACCATTGTTTGCAATTTCTCCTGGGACATCTCCTGGGACATGAAAATGTCCCAAGAGAAGTCGAAAACAATGCCTATGAACATTTTTGGGGGTAAAAGAGTGGGATTTGTGCAACTAGTGAATTGCTCGTCCATACAGAGCTGTGTGAGGTGAGACTCCAGTTGAACTATGTGGTGTTGCTCTGTAGCTTCTTAACAATATATTCAACTCTTGCTTCCAGTTCTTGTTCTCTAAGTTCGCTGTTGAGCAAATTCGCTTAATGTTCCTCATGAACCTTTCACATATTCCATAGGCGTCCTCAGGCCATAATGGCGTGATCTTTCCGTGCTGTATTCCCATGTGCTGTACAAATCTTGAAGAATGACTCTGAGTTGAATGGAGGACCATTGTCGGTTCGAATCTTAGCAGGTACCTGGTGTCGAGATATATTGTCTAGGTGTGGAATAACTGCTTCAGTGCTTGTTGAGTTGACAACTTCGACTCTGGAGTAGTCATCAATAACGACTAGTAAGTGTTTACCAGATGATAGAGGGCCTAAAAGATCTGCTGAGACTTAAAGCCATGGACCTTCAGGGAGTCTTGACATCTGTCGTGGCTCTCTGATTGACTGTTTTGTGACCGCTTGACAGGCTAAACAGCTCTTAATCTTGTGCTTAATGAGTGTATCAATGAAGGGGAACCATACTTTCTCTCTGATCATTGCTCTTGTCTTGGCCATTCCCTGGTGACCTTCAGGATCAATGTCTATTGATCTGTTCTGTAGAGACTCCGGTATGACTATTCTTAATTGTGCCTCTTAAAACAAGGTTGCCTTCTGCATTAACGCTCAGCTCGTCTTTCACAGAATGAAATGATTTGAAGGCTTTGTTGTCCAACCTTAACTCTTGAGTGTTCTTGTGATACCAGCTGTTGTTTCTTATGCTTTCAATGACCCTCTGTAAGGTGTAATCATTCAGTGTTTCTCTCTTAACTTCTTCATGATTGCAACAGGTGTTGAGTGTTGTGAGATGAAATTGATGTATCCTTCTGCAATTTTCTCTTCTCGACTATTGGTTTGAGTTTGCTTCTTCGGGTGCCATGAAGGATAATCTGCTGGGTTGCCTGAGCCAGGTGCATACACTATGTTGGGCTGATATGGCTGTGCAATTGCCTTTACACTTGAATCAATGTGCAGTTTGACCTCATAGTCCTTGAAATGAACTGTCCAATCCTTACTTCGAAGATTTCAAGATGCCTGTTGATGATCTCGTCTTGGTCATTTATTATTTATTATTTATTTATTGTTACATATCAGACTCTGAGAATACATGAGAGCAGCCAAAGCCGGAGGCTTAAATGGCGTATGGTCAGCAAACATAATGTGAAGAATTTGCATGAATAAAAGAAGGCTTTAACTAAAATACTTAAACAACGAAATATGACTTCTTAATTTACAAACACACAGGATAATATAATCATCGTCTGTGTTTGCACTGCCTGTGGTAGGTAGATGGTCAACAGTTAACGTTGCCGCTTACGCGACCATATTTAACGTCGATAACTCTAACAGTATTTTTTAATTACTGACAAAGCTGAGGTCGACGGTGCGCTCATTTTACTCCCCCTTCTCCATCAGTACTACATCAGTACGGGTATTTAAATCTACTTAAGCTACACGGAAAGGAAAGAAGTCTAAACAAGGATGCGAGATCCGGGAATCGAACTCCTATGCACCAAGGCCGCGCACTAACCGACTGTGCCATCCTTGACTGAAAGGAGGTTTCCCGGCCCTTAGACTCGGCATGTGCTTATCTGAGATGTACGTCAGTATCTCTTGTGCCGTGCTGGACAACTTGTCCTCCATGCCTTTTGTCTTGAGGTACCTCTCGTTGATTTTCTGGTAGGTGCTCTGATCGATTGTGTTTCAGGTTGATCCAGTATCCGCTGTTACTGTAACAGGACTCCCAGCGATGATTATTTCAAACTGGGGCAGCATTTTTGTTTTCTTGTTGGATACATGATAAACATAGTCTTGATCTTCATTGTGCTCGCCACATGTAGGTTGACTTTCTCTGACGTTGAACGATGCACTGTTCGCCGATCTTTGCGGTTTATAACTGTTCCGTTTACGAGGTCGTGATAATGGTGGCGTTTCTGTGCTTCTGTTTTGACCATTACAACCATTGTTATCTGTCTCTTTTTTCCGCACACTCGCTCGAAATGACCTTTGGTTTTGCAATACCGGCGCGTAGACTTGGCTGCCGAGCAGTTTTCTGCTCCACCTGGGTCAGGATACTTGAATCCACAATTTCTGCAGTGATTTTTGGTTGGTTTGAACATCGGCGCTCGCCGGTTGTTTTGCTGTTGTTCATTTCGCCTTTGTTGAAGTCTTGTCCGTGTCATTCTCACGGTATTTATATTCGTTGAAGTGTTTTCGACTTCACTGGCTTGCTTGTCAGAGATTTCTGAGGCTCGTGCATACGTAATCAAATCAAGTGAAGCTATGATCTTCGCAGTTACGAACGCAATTTTTACAATTGCGAAGGGAAGCCTGAAAAATTCAGGACTTCAACGGGGTTTGAACCCGTGACCTCGCGATTCCGGTGCGACGCTCTAACCAACTGAGCTATGAAGCCACTGACGTTGGGAGCTGGTCATTTGTGGGTTCTAATGGTCCCGTGAGGAAGGAATCAATGATGAAATGGTATATGAAATGAATCATATGAACTGCGGATATGAAATCAAGTGAAGCTATGATCTTCGCAGTTACGAACGCAATTTTTACAATTGCGAAGGGAAGCCTGAAAAATTCAGGACTTCAACGGGGTTTGAACCCGTGACCTCGCGATTCCGGTGCGACGCTCTAACCAACTGAGCTATGAAGCCACTGACGTTGGGAGCTGGTCATTTGTGGGTTCTAATGGTCCCGTGAGGAATGAATCAATGATGAAATGGTATATGAAATGAATCATATGAACTGCGGATATGAAATCAAGTGAAGCTATGATCTTCGCAGTTACGAACGCAATTTTTACAATTGCGAAGGGAAGCCTGAAAAATTCAGGACTTCAACGGGGTTTGAACCCGTGACCTCGCGATTCCGGTGCGACGCTCTAACCAACTGAGCTATGAAGCCACTGACGTTGGGAGCTGGTCATTTGTGGGTTCTAATGGTCCCGTGAGGAATGAATCAATGATGAAATGGTATATGAAATGAATCATATGAACTGCGGATATGAAATCAAGTGAAGCTATGATCTTCGCAGTTACGAACGCAATTTTTACAATTGCGAAGGGAAGCCTGAAAAATTCAGGACTTCAACGTACGTAATCAAGTCATCAAGTTTCCACTGAGGTTCTGCAAATGCAGGACAAATGCTATTATTCTAAGCTTCGATGAAACGCAATTGAGCTTTATCTGTATTTTGATCTCGTCGTGAACTCGAGTGCCAAACTCGCAGTATCTCGCTAATAACGTAAGTTCAGTCAATCGACTGTTCTGGCTTCTGGACACATTCGCGAAATTTCGTTATCTCAAGATTAGGATCTCTCTTTTTATCGAAGTAATCTGAGAGTGTTTTCTTTGCCGTTTTGTAAGCTTTGTCGTTACCTTCTTCAGCCTCCATGCAAGTTCGCCACCTTTCCCATGCAACATCTCCTGCATCACTGATTAATAAGGCTTCTTTTGTCGATAATCTGTGATACCCCAAGCGATAAACTAATTCCGAATCTTTCCAGCCAATCTGTAAATTTTTGCTCCAAGGTTTGGATCATCTTTGCTTGTGTTGAATTTTGTGAAATTTCCACATACCATTGATGACGCCATCGCAGGGTTTTAATAAAAGTTTTTGAAAGAAAAGTGGAGCAAAAAATTGCGTGAATAAATTACAAGAGAAGAAAGAAGCTATCAGTGAAATCAGAAACCCATAAGGGTTGAAACGTGTAACGCGCGTTCAGAGCTTCCGAATATTCAGTGCGAACTGATTGGTTGAACGTTTCAGTGCTAAGTACCATATTTGGAAACCCCTCGCTCTTGTTGTTCCAAATATGGTACTTAGCAAATTGGAATATTCAGAAGCTTGTTTCCCAGCGCACAAGCGGCCGTTACACGTTTCAGGCCTTATGGGTTTCTGGTGAAATCAACAGACACATACTAGCCGATATAATCTGTATGTTTACCAATCAGCAAAACGCACGACTTACACTCGATGAATAGGGACCTGGGGCCCGTTTCTCGAAAGACCCGGTAAGTCACCCGGTAATTACCCGATAAGTTTTCCGGTGTTTCTCGAATCTCCCGTTAATTTCGATCCCGTTATTTTTCCCGATAACTTGCCCGGTAACTTACGGGAGCTTTGGAGCTCCCGTTACTCTCCCGTTAAAAGTTTACGGGTTACATAATTTTTCTGCATCAGGCTGTTACGCAGTTTGTCGGCCAAGAACATACCAATGGAGGCCTGTACTGAATCATATGACCGATACAGAAGTCGTTGAGAGGCATAGATTGTCAACAGGAAGATTAAATTGGCTGATTGAACGGTGTATTGTAAAGAAGATCTGGAGAGACAGCAATTCGCGGAGACTCAAGTAAACCAATACAGGCTAATAGTCAAGACGTACCCACCTACTTTCGGTGCCGTAAAACTACAGATGTTAATATATTAAACTTCGATGGAATCGGCAATAAAGCAAGCCTTGACTTAAAGACGGCGTGAGTCTACTTTTTTTCACATCTAAATTCGCAGCACCCAGAGTCTTAATAGGGAACAACTAGCTGCAGCATTTCCAGCAAAAAACAAATGACATGTAAAAAAAAAAAAACATACAAATAAATAAATCAATAAATGGATGCAAACTACTGGCAGGGAAAATTTGGAAAGGAGAAACGATCGACCATCACGTGATATTGAGCAAAAAACAAAACACACCCAGCTAAATGCTGCATGTTTGTCTGAAACAGCAAAGAGGAAATTGTCTCCTTGTGTAAGAATAAAACATGCTTGTGTTCGAGAAAAAAAGGAATTATTATATGGACTCAAACTCGACAAAACCTATCAATTAATGCTCATCAAACTACGAACGTCTTTGCATACGTTGTTCGCACGGCGGTCCACTTTATCTCTGTTTTGTTTTGGTGGTGTTCAAGTGTGACAATAAATTCATGTTTACAAATCTTTCAAGCAAATGTGACCGTATTTTACCCTATAGCTGGCTTTCCCAGAGTGACTGGAGCAATCGATGGCTCTCTCAGTCCTATCTGGCAGTGATGAACATCTCTCTGTTTGCCACATGCTATTAAAATGATGACAGTATGCAATGCTCACCTGTCATCTACAAATTTTGTTTGCATATGGCATGGCTCTGTACATGATTCAACTGTTTTTAATGCCAGCTACTTGTAAGCATGTATGGAGGGTGGAGGAGGCGGGAGTGGGTGACTCCTGAGAGACTGTGGGTATGCAATCAAACCCTACAGGTACCAGAAGGCCCATACAAAATTGAAGAACACCACTGAGTGGGCCTTCAGAGGAGCTCATTATCTGAGCAAAATTTTTGAGCACAAAGCTGATGAAATCTACATTTTTTGCTGATTTTTTCTTTCCGTTCCGAGGAAATTACTGTTGAATGTTTTTAATGCGGGCAGAGCAGTTGGCCCGGTCTTGAGAATAAAAATATTATGGTCGACTGGTAAATTTTCTACTTGTGTATTTGACCTGCAGAATGTCTGTGGAATGTGAGCTTGCGTGGCGATCTCCGCAGCCGTGAAAAGAGTGATTTTGATTTAAGACATTTAAGAATTTAAATACTCAAACAGTTTTTATTCTCTTTTCATTAAGAAAATTAAGAAAGGAAAAAGGCTACAAGTGGGCCGCAAACAAACATCAATTGTTGTAATTTCATGCACGCGCTGAAGGCCTACAAATCTTACTCACTCGAGCTCACTCTCTGACAGCCCCGATGACATTATGAATATTTAAGTGCACCTGCATCACGGTAATTGATACAGGGTCTGTAACATCGTTCCACATCATTCAACAAAATCGAAGGGATGTTGAAGCAAATGTTGAAGCCTTTTTCACGAGGCTTAAACCAAAGAAGTCATTTGTGCCAAAACAGCCTCTCGGCATAAAATGCTGAAAGAAGAAAAAAGGCTTCTTTCTTGTTCCTTCTGCAATGACTTCTGAAAAGTATGTTTTTTAACTATTTTTAATCGTCGCTGTCGTTCTCGAATTTTCTGAACACCTCATGTGACGTTTGCAAATATATCTGCAGCGAACCGTAGAAAAATATTCGAGTAAATTTAAAATAATTATGGGAACCTGTTAACTTTTGAACAAAGCACTTGCAATTAAACGAGCTTAATATACCAATGAAAATGGGAACAGAGCTAATTCTTTGTTTCTTGATTAAACTTCAGCTGCCATAGCGACAATTCCTTTTGTTCTCTTGATTCTTTAATTCGCTGCTGGGCAAGCTCACGAAAATGTTTCCCGTTCCTAGATGTAAAAATATTTTGGGAGCGGTTCACGTTTGGAAAAGTCTTGCCCGCTCTTCAAGTTCCCATTTAAGAATTTGAAATCGTACGAAGACATCCAAGATCAATATTTCCCTGTAATTACTGAAGTTTTGAGGAGATTTTTCGATCCTGTGGCAAGCAGTCCACAGTAACCAAATCGCTTGAAAACAACGTTGCAAGTGTCACGAATTCGAGGGTTCGCTAAACAAACGGAGCAACATGGCTAACGACGATCAATTCGACTGCGCTCCCGATTTTTCAAACTACGTACAACTGCAGAGCACTCTAATAGGCCTGATGGATACTCGAGGCAAAACATCCTTGGATCGACTTGAGAGAGAATTTGATGGAGTTCAAGGAATTGCTAAGCGCCTGCATTCATCCACTGAAAAGGGTTTGATTGGTATCAAAGACGGACTAACAAAAAGGCAAGTGTTTGGTTTAAACACCAGTCCACGAACCGCAGTCAAACCACCTCAGAGCTTTTTGCGATCGCTGTTTTATTCCCTTACGGACTCGATTTTTCTGATTCTCGTAATGGGAGCCGTTGCAGCTCTTATTTTGGGCTCGTTTCACCCTGAAATTTGCGGAGGGATACAACAAACCACAACCGCATGGATGGAGGGAATCGGCATACTTGGCACCGTTGTTTTTATTATCATGATTTCGGCTGTAAGCGATTATTTCAGAGATTTTGAATTCTACACCCTGCAGGAAAGACTTGAGGAAAGTCGTATTTGCACGGTCGTGAGAAGTGGCGAGGAAGTGAAGCTCCGTTTTCGTGACATTATGGTTGGTGA
>NC_090891.1:11548682-11571182 GCF_036669925.1 Montipora capricornis | reverse complement strand
AGCATGAGTTCGTTTTGGCCTCCATACATTTCTTTTTTTGAGTTCACATGAGACCGGCTTGGCAATGAACTTAGACCGGTCTGACATCGTCTCGGTTTCTGGACCGAGACGAGAAACTCTCGTACCGGTCTGAATTTAACAAATCTCAATCCGGGGTCAGAAATTGCAAGCCTGTTCCTGTATTCTTTTGCCGGTCAGCGATAAATAACATAAAAGATATCATTTCGTCCCGAAGCCAGGCACCAAGCATTTCATCCTGGTTACATATAGACGGTACAAGTTCATACTGGTCTTAGTTCGTCCTGTGGCCTGTTTCTCAAAGGTCCCGAAACTTTTCCGGCCTATTTCAGGTGCCACAATTCCCTTTATATCTTCGCAACGCCGAGGTTCTAAGCCATCAAACTTCGCAATCCTCTTAGTTTTTCTTACATTAAAAACATGTTGAAGGATCATCTTTTCAAAATAAGCAGATTGCAGTTTGGCAACTGGATTTTCGGGCCCGAAAAGTTTTCACGTAATACCCCCTTAGTATTTTTTGAGTGACAAACGTTTCAGCTTGTTCATGGGAATACCAAAGCGCCATTTTTCGGATGTTATGTCTTAGCGAAAAATGAAAAGAGCTTGCGAAACGAGATTGCGAAAGAAAAAACCATAAGTTTGTTGTAAGCAAAAGAACAACGCTTCGTAGAGGAAAGAAAAACGCGACGAACCCTGGGTCCAAGCGACCTTACTGAGGCATGGAACGAGTAGTAATAATAATATTTATAATAATAATAGTAATGATAATAATAATAATAATAATAATAGTAATAGTAATAATAATAATAATAATAATAATAATAGTAATAATAATAATAATAATAATGATAATGATGATGATGATGATGATGATGATGATGATGATAATAATAATGACAAATTCATTTCTAAATACGTGCGGTGTCCAGGCCTGTAAGGAACGAGGTTTCTCATTAATACAGCGTAAATTCATATTTTCTTTTTATTTGGAAATTTTCCCTAAAATACCTCGTGATGTTTTATTGATGATTCGCAATATAAACAATCATGCCTTTTTAATTTGCACTAATGAGGCAGAAAAATGAAGTCATAGGTTGATTCTTCTTTGTTATTTGCAGATGTCAGGCCCGCAGTGTACTTCTAAACAGGTTGGGGACAGGACAGAATGTGCTCTGCTCCAGTTCGCCCTTGACTTGGACGAGTATTATCCGTTTATAAGAGAAAATCACCCTGAGGAGTTGTTTGTTAAGGTATTTAACTTTTCATCGCAACGTAAATCAATGACTACAGTGATCCCTGATGGCCAAGGATTCAAGATCTACTCCAAAGGAGCACCAGACATTCTGCAACGCTGTACGTCGATTGTGCGGCAGGATGGTAGCGTTGGCAGATTTATTCCTGAAGCTAAATTGAGAATTGACGAAGTCATCAAGCACATGCAGGAGAAAAGTCATTTGAAAGTGATGTGTCTCGCTTACAGACATAACTATCAATTTGGTAGGTGAACAGTGACTAGTAATCTCTGAATGAGTACATCTAGTTGAAAGCAGGTCATTTCGCCCGAACTGAAAATTCATTCGCCCTTAGTAACAGTTTGGTAAGAGTTTATCCATAGACATATAGAGACCAACTACCACAACAATCTTTCCCTGAATTGAAACTATTTCGATTAGACATACCCATATAGGAAAGGTATGTGGAATCGACATCTCTGCGAACCCTGTGCCACCTCTATTGTGTCGCCTAACTTTTTACTTTTACTCAACTTTAATTATACAGATCTTCACATAATACAAATTGAAGATAAATTAACAGTTTACACAGAATACAAGGATTCCTTATAAAAATAAACTGCCTTAATGTAACACAAATAGTGTAAAATATCATGACAATATGTCATACAGCAATTATACTGTTCTTGAATGATGAGAGATGTTCAATTGTTCTGATGTCTAGTGGTAGGCAATTCCACAGGTCTACAATACGATTATAAAAAGAAAACTTAAAGACATTACTTTTAATAAAGCCTTTCACTAGCGTAGCTTCACTATTTCGGATGTTATATTTGGTTGTCTTAAAATTTACATATGACGAAACATTAAAATCTATATAACATTTCAGGCATTTAAAGAAAAAACAAAGATCCAGTATCTCTCTTCTATACTCTAGAGGTAAAATCTTTAGTTTGACAAGTCTCTCAGGATAACATAAGTCAGTTTTCAGAATGAATTTAGTTGCGCGTCTTTGTACACGCTCAAGTGCAGTGATCTTTTCTTTAGTGAAAGGTGACCAGACCTGAGAAGCATACTCCAACTGTGATCAAACAAGAGATTTGTATAAAATTATTAATCATGATTAATGTTTGCTGATCACATTCTTTGGTACAAGTTCTTTTGATCATGCCCAGCATTTTGTTGACTTTACTGATGATGACGTCAATGTGATTAAAAAAAACTTTCAAAGTACAAGGAATGAAAAATTTGAACAAAAGGTAGAGGTTTAAATTGTTACTGTAAAGTAATCACCTATGGAAATTTTATGTTTCGACCAATGGCCTTACAGACACGTAACACGAAACATCGAGAATATTTTCAATTCCAACTTTCGCATTTATAACTTTACAGATTAATTAAAGAAAATCAACGAAGAGCAACGGAAATTCATTTCGTGGTGGTGATGGTTGTATACCGGCCGACCTTTGCACGAAGTTCGTGTTTACAGTTCTTGCACCAATCATCGAAACTGAGGCCGTACTTGCACTTACTATCAATTATTTACCAATTTCTTTCTCATCATATTCATAGAATAGTCCAGGCGAACACCTTTTCAGTTTGGGCGAATGTGTTTTTAGTTCGGGTTGCCTACGTGCGTAGCTGGCGGTATTTTTGGCGCGACAGGCAAATGCCGTGTGGAGAATGGGGAGGGGCGCCAACAATACCACCAGCTACGCAGCCTAGAATTTTTGAAGCTTCTTTCCACCGGGGTTCACTTTCGAGTGATCATGGCCACGAGAAAAGCAAACTCAGGGGGAGGGGGTGAGGAGGACGAGCGAGGAACCGCCATCAACCATCCCCACAACATTTTCGAAACCTCCCATTTCCAATCATGTGTGACGAGCACGGGTTTGATGTCAACTCCCGACCAATCATAAGTGAAGTGCATGCTAGATTTCAATCCCATACGAACCCACCCACCCACCCACCCTGGTCAGAGTTTTTCTCTGCCCTTGTGTGGGCCCATTTCCATCTGTAGGGCTAACGCTCACATGGTTCGTATGGGATTGAAATCTAGCATGCACTTCACATCACACTCTACTCAGTTAACTCTGTTTAAAATATAAGTGCTACACGGCCAACGTTTGTATAAACGTAACCTTTCCTTGTACTTGTACATGTTCATTGCCGTGACTTTAACATCTTCACTTCCCACGGCCTGCTCCCGTCTGACCTTGTAGCTCAGTTGGTAGAGCGGCGGAGATCTAACCCGAAGGTCGTGGGTTCAATTCCCACCCTGGTCAGAGTTTTTCTCAGTCCTTGTGTGGGCCCATTTCCATCTGTAGGGCTAACGCTCACATGGTTCGTATGGGATTGAAATCTAGCATGCACTTCACATCACACTCTACTCAGTTAACTCTGCTTATAATTTTTTACCCTCTGAGTCTGAGCCGCCTGTGGAAAAAGCTGAAATATGAAGCTTTGCCAAATCCCTTGGGAACGGGACCGCCACAATATGACCTCCATTTATTAGCGATTTACGTCCTTCTGCTCTTATTTGAGAACACCAGAAAATCCAAGCTACCGCAAGGAAGTTTGGCAAGATTTCCGCTCTGTTTTGTCTTTACACTTTTATGAAAGGGAGCGGTAAATTTTGACTGGCAGGCGAATTTCTTTTTACACTTTATCAGCCAATCAGGAACGATATTTTCTTCGTCCGTGGGGCGAATTGAAGTTTCGAAAATGTTGAGGGATTGATTGCAGGCGGTTTCTCACTCCTTCTCCTCGCCCCCCCCCCCCTCCCTCATGTTCTCGTTTGACTTCGGTCCAGGTTTTCGCACGGCCAAATTCAACACGATCACTCGAAAGTCAACTCCGGTAGAAAAAGGCGTCTAAAATTCGCCAAAACGCCCGCTATGCAGGCTACAGTTCAAGCGGAAACTCTACCTAGTGAAACGATCGCAATTCATCCAGTATATCAGAACTGATTTAACGTAGTTTTATGACTATGCTCCCTCGAGTCTCCTATTGCTTAGTGGTTGGCCATCCAAACTACTTTTAGGTCGTAGGTTCTACTCCTGCAAAGGAGAAAGGGGTTTATCAACTGGGTTGATACGGTAAATTGAAAGGAGTTTGGAGTGTTATCCTTTCGTCAAAGCTAAAGCTACGGTAATACGAGAAACAAAAACGTCCAACTTGTCTCGCAACATTGCTGCGAAACTAGTGGAAAAGAAATGTTGCGCGTTTTGCATCCCACGCACAACCTGTCTCGCAACACAAAAAAAAAATGTTGCAAGTTGCTGCAGCGTATTGCAGAAAATAGAAGTCCGCTCTACTTTCTGCAATAAAATCTCCAAAATGCTGCCCGTTTTACCACTCTAAGGCGACTAGTTTCGCAGCAAAGTTGCGAGACAAGTTGGACGTTTTTGTTGCTCGTATTACCGTAGTTCGAAACTTCAGCTTTCAAACTTCATTGTCTACGGTGGTCAATTTACCTTATCAACTCAGTTGAAAAACCCTTTTCTGTATTTGACTTCCCCGCCGACGCAGCACTACAGTTTCTCTGGAAACTAAACCCCTTTAAACTGCAAAGGAGCACTGGGATTTTCCCGGGAATCTTTTGAAGTCACCCTCGGAGAAAAATGCATTCTTTCATCTTTCTCTTTCTACATTTTGTGACTTAAATGCATGGAAAGAGGGATAGTGACAACCTTCTTTCCAGGGTCTCTCTTCACTGCCTCCCTTGTCGTTGAGAAAAGAGGCTCTGGTTGTGGCTGGTCACGTGGCTCCCAAAATCTGGGTGCTTTTCCAAATATGTGTTAAGGGAGGGGTGGCAGTGAGGCCTGCTTATCTGATTTTGTGGCCAGGCGTGAGACGACCATCGAAACGTTTCACGGCAAGGTGTTTTATGTACTACACATAGAATTCGACGTGAAAGTAAAAAAGTTGTTGTCTAATAGATCGGACGGAACAGAAAATAAACTCGCGTCCTTCGAATTTCACGTACGCGCGTGTGAAGGTCCGGATTCAAAGTTCCTTGAAAAAGGTCAAGATCAGTCGAATTGAGAGATAACAAAGAATGCTTAATAGTTTGCGGAGAAAAGCTTTTGTCGTGCGAGAAAGCACGTGAAACGTTTATCTGTGAGAAACAAACATGTTCGGCGATCGATCAGTCGGTGTCATGTTCATTCAGGGACACCCAACTCCAATTTTCGAAATTTCTTGCTTGCCTGCCTCTCCTAGGATTTTCTAACATCTAAAAAATGGTATCATTTCCCATTTAGCTGTGGACCCAGGTCTTCTCGGAAATGTCACGCAATGGCGTGACAGTGCGAATAGACAATCGCTTTGAGAACTTCGCAGCGATTTTACTCTCTTGAATGCTGGGTGACCCCCATTTTTCTTTCCGTAGATCACTTCCTTTCTTGATTTTGTCCATTTTAACAAAAAACAAAAAAAATCTGTACGTGAGAAGTTACAAATATTTGGCCTTTTATGCTCTCGTGCGACCGAAGTTTTCTTTCTTAGACTAATATGTATCGTTTTTCAAAGTCTATTTCACTTCAAAAAAAGACATCAGCTGCAAAGGTTAATTTAGTTATATTAGTTATGTTGAACTGAGTACGTTTACCTGATCTAAATTTCACTCATGTAGCTTTTTTATTGCTGACAGTTGTAAGCTAAGATCGTCTTAAAGTAACGCAATCTTCTAAAAATGCGCCTCATGATCTCGAAAACGAGCTCGGTGACCCCCCATTTTTTTTGCCTTTTTGGCAATAGTAGATCATTACCTTTCTGCGTGGCAAGTTTAAAAAAAATCTGTACGTGGGAACGTTTTGGGCGCGAACGTCCTTAATTGAGGGTTTTTTCATATAATTATCTTCTTAAGATTTTTATCTGGATTCCCATACTAACCCTTATATTTTTGTCGGCCATGCTCACACTGAGCTTGGGGCGCCTGTGGTTTATTTTAAATATGTCACGAATCATCCTCAAATCAAACTGTGTAAGCATGTGTAGGTATTTTATTTTGTTCTTTGATTTTCGGTTTGCTTTTAAATGTTAAAGAAAGTTATTCCTAAGTCGCAAGCTTGTACAGCGAGTAGACAGTTTTAAATTATTTATATTTCAGCATCTTCGCGTAAATTGTCGTTGTTCTATTTATCATTTTACTGCAATCAGCTTGCTAGTTAGTGTTTACAACACAAATCGTGAAATATATTTTTAGCGTCGGTAAAATAAAAGAGACATTTTATCAAGCAAACGTAGTGTGTGGTGTTTGTTTCATGATTGTGTATGTTCTGCAGAAGCAACCTGAACTGCTAACGAAATTTTTTTTGTGACCGTTTATAATTGTATATAGTATAGTATATAGCATTTGCCTTTTTGAAACTTACATTGTATGGTAAAGATAATATATTTTGAAAATGCCTTGTCAAACGATTGCGAGTTGCGGGATCAAAATATAACTAAAACCCTTCCCCAGTGGGAAAATGTTTGTCAAGGAGTGCCACGTGACCAGCCACAACCAGGGTCTCTTTTCTTAACGAGAAGGGAGGTAGAAAAGGGAGACCCTGGGAACGAAGTTGGGATGGTGATCAAAATGTTTCTCCTTTTTTTTGTAGGGGAAACAAGTGCACAACAATGGGAAAACGAAGAAGATGTAGCGTCACAATTAACTCTGCTTGGACTTGTGGGTATCGAGACTGTGGACGAATCTGTAAGTACACGAAATACGTAGGAGCGCAAGGCGTGTGAAGGAAGGAGAAATTTTCAACACGCATATTATAATTTGATTAGTTACGAAAATACCAAGAAATTTTTTCTTTATAATTTACTCTTCATAATTCCAAGCGGAAAAAAGTAAAGATTTGACTTTGCTCTTTTTAGTCTGAAAGCAGAAAGCGAGTAGTGGAGGGAACAATTGTTCAACAGCCGTTTTGGAGTTTCCAGGGCTTAAAAAGATACAAGAAAGCAAATCTAAGGGAACAAGGTCTTGTTGATGACCTTTGCAGAGGAATCACTGTCAATACAAGCTATTCTTCAAATATTAAGGTGTGTTAGACTCGTCAATGTATGTCTTCGCGTACGGTTTGCTGATTTTTGTGAAGAGCTGGAATGAAAATTTCTTTAGAGGTAAAGGAAATAGTGGACCAGCGAACAATCAATCAGAGGATTAGAGAATGAGTCATGAAATTGTTTCAGTGTCAGTCGATTTAACGGTGCTGTATGGAAAGAACTTTGTTTGCTATTTGTAATTTCTAAAGTTCGTCTTCACTAACAAATTCTGAAACATCTGTACATCTTAGTTGAGTTTGTCATCACTTATATAAGCGGCCCATTAGACTTCCTGGGACACCACCTTTACCTTTCTATTACTGTCAACGATTAGTGTTGTTTCTTATTTAAACAGACGGTACCCATTCCACTATTTTGTCATTTGGCTGAGTGAAAAGCTTTTTGCTTAATGACTTATCGCAAAATCGTCACTGGAGTAAATTCTGGCTTACAGCTTCTTTGCATGATAAATTACATCAGTTTGTCAAGTTTAACTGCTAATCCTTCCGCTGTTTTACTGTTGTTTTGTAGAGTGAGGACGCGGATAATCTCCCAAGACATGTTGGTGACAGCATTGATTGTGCTCTACTACAGTTTATTCTGGAGATGGGTGAAACTTACCAAATATGGAGAGACGAATATCCTGAGGACACACTGGTATACAGGAGTGTGAGCCCAAAAGGAGTCTCACCCACTGAGGAGTTTGCTGTTGCAGTGATTCACGACAAATATGCTGGAACTGGATACAAGTTGTACTGCAGAGGATCACCAAGTTATTTACTACCTCGCTGTACAAAAATGGCTCTCACCTCGTTCGGCACTAAAAATTACGACGAGGACGATAGAGACAACACGAGGAGGAAGATTTTACACTTGGAGAAAAGAAAACCTTCAATTGAAATAGTTTGCTTGGCCTCTAAATATTTTTCATCGCCTCCGGGTGAGTTGTAGGGCTTCCTAAGAACTCAGAAAACCGTCTTAGTGCAAGGATCCATTCCATATATGGTTGAAATTTCTAGCAATATTGAGTCGTAATGATTAGGATCTTCTTATTACCTCAACAGACGACAACGGGTGGGAGGATGAAAGAATATTGTCAGATCTAATATTCACTGGTTTTGTTGGCATCGAAGAAACGATCCGAGAACAGGTAAATGATTTCTCTTGACGCAAGCGCTTTTATTAGTGGTTCACTACAGCTTTAAACTGTCTTCCAAAGACGTTTTTTTTCAAGGAAGTGTAACATGCAACTTTTGCAGTCTTACTGAATCATTAGTCTCATTCGGCCAAGACCTTTAATGCGCCACGAAATTATGCACCCCTTGACAACAATTAATCTACGTTTTGCGCGAAAAAACGGTCAGGATTCTTGAACTTGGCCGGTTATTAAAGTTTAGTATTTTGTTTAGGTTCCGGATGCAATTTCAGATTTGCGTGGCGCAGGAATCAAAGTTTGTATGGTAACCGCTGACAACTTGAGTTCAGCAGCTTCATTTGGATCCAAGAGCGGGCTGTTGGCCCCAACAGAAGATTGGAACCTTAAAGAGTTTTCTTTTTTTGGATGCGACAGCAGAAGGTTTAAGAACGTAAGTAAATATTCAACTAAATATTTGGAGGTTTCCTGCAATGCTCAGTTTGTTGCTGCAACTAAATTGAAGATCTCCGCTTAACCATTCTTTCTGAAAATTTATTTTGTAGACCTCACAGAATGTATCTTATGGATAAATTAAAGTATCTACTTACAAGGGGGCGGGTAGCGGGTTTGTGCAAACTGTGAGAGGCCATGCACGACCCTCTCCCTGTTTGCACCAACCCTCCCTATCCTCTAAATAATGGCCTGTCCCAAATAACAACACATTTTCTTTGACATAACAGGTCGATCAAAACACATTTGATCAATGGTGGCCTAATGAGATGCGTATCTTAGCAACAGCTGGTCCTGGGGAGAGATTGAAATTCATTAATCACATCAAATACACTCGGTCCACTCCCAACGGAGAGGTTGTTGCTGTGACTGCATCTGGCGTGAATGATGACAAAGTCCTGAAGACCGCTGACGTGGGTCTAACCATGGTAATTATGTTTATGTCATATCTTGTCTCCAGGTAGTGGCGAAGAGCAGAGAAGGGAGAAGGATAGTAGTCATATAATAATACTTTATTTATACTACGGTATTTCTATTGCTATCCATTAGCGCTTTACCATAATTCTAAAATTATCTCAACTATAATAGTTAATGCAAATACAACCCAGTACTAACTAACTAACTAACTAACTAACTAATCAACCGACTAACAGTAGTAAATAAATTATTAAATTATCTAGTAAAAAGCTTTTCTAAAAAGATATGTTCTAAGATTGTGTTTGAATCGCAACACATTGAACCATATCTGGCAAGTTTGTAACCAACGTCAACCAAACGATGGCCATTAATTGATTCCTTTGGTAGACCATACAATTGTGAGTTACAATAATCTAATCTAGAGGATACAAACGCATGTGCAAGCATTTCACCCGTTTGGGAACTTAAATATTTCCTAATGCGTCTGATATTCCGAAGATGGTAGAACGCAGCCTTGCAAATAGCCATAATGTGATTTTCCATAGACATAAATGAACCACAAATTACGTCAATATTTCTAGCTTTCGTTGATCTATTGATCTCCTCATCATAGACTGAGATGGTAGTTAGTGGAGGCAGTGGGTGATGACGCCCATTTAAGACAAGTAACTCAGTCTTGTCTCTGTTCATCTTTACCATATTGGCTGTCATCCAAGTATCGATGTCACAGTACACAAGCTTCCATCATGACTTTGGCCATCTCAGATGAGTCAGGAGACGACTCAAAGGTCAAATACATTTGAGTATCGTCCGCGTACAGGTGGAACTTGATATGGTGGTAAAGTCAAGGAATGGTGCGACATTAACAATATATCAATTAATAAAGAAAAAACAACAACTTTTATGATCATAAAGTCGCCACAAAAGAGGAATGGTGTAGTTAACATCCAACTTCCAATAGATAGAGATGGATCCTACTTTTCATTACAAAGGAAAGATCATATTAAATACCAAGGTGTTTTAATTGATGATGCACTGAACTGGAAATAACAAATTTCGTACATCAAGTCAAGAATCGCGTGTAATACAGAGATTATATCAATCTTACGGCATTACTTATCCTTGAAACAACTATATTATAATATCATATGGCATTCTATCATGGGGAAGTACTTATAAAACACACCTTCAAAATTTGAAAACAAAATTAAACCATGTTGTCAGACTGATTTCCTTCGCTACATCTTACGGACCAAATACTGTAAGCGCTTTATCATTGCTGAATCTACTTGATATTCTCACAATGGAAAATGTAATTTCTTTCTTTGTTTTGAAACTTACCGGTACTTACCAATGGCATAAAGGTGAATTACCGGATATATTTGAAGATTTTTCCCGCAAGTCATGCCTATAATACTAGATACGCAGTTTAAAATAATCTATACAAGCCATGGGTACGCACAAATATAGGCAAACAGTCCATATACTACGTAGCTGCTGATCTATGGCAAAAATTTCCTGAAAATGTTAAAAACGTACCCTCTTCAAGATTTAAACAAAATTAAAGCAGCAATAATCCTTTACTTATAATTTAACGATTATAATCATCTTTGCTACTATTTTCATTGTATTATTTCTTCATTATTTCCCTGAACTACAGTAAAAAAAAATCAACTCGATATAGCTAGGGGCTAACTCGAAAACCTACCAATAAGGAAGAAAAGACTTGAGTTTCCGTACAACAAAGGCCGAACAAAAAAACAATTATCTTAATCAAAGAACGCTTATTTTCTGGGGGGAGGGGGGAGGGGTTCAAATGCGCGAAAGGGGTTGCATATCCACTAGCGGATCTGGACTAGGGCGTCCAAATCCGCTGTGACACCGGCACCAGAAACTTTGTTTGCACTCAGGATCGGACAATATTGGCCATCGGTCGTCACTGTGCGGAACTCGCGGACTGTCAGGCTCATATTCGTGTCAAGATGCAACTATTAATATTTTTCTCGGGTTTCGTTCAGAAAATCATATACCTAACATAATCCGTAGGGGGTGCCTAGCGCAGTTAATAAGAAATGAATTGTTTGACCTGGTAGGGAGTGACCGGTACAGATGTGGCAAAAGAATCAGCTGATATTGTCTTACAGGATGACAATTTCTCCAGCATCGTTGAAGCTGTTAAATGGGGAAGAAACTTGTACGAGAGCATCCTTAAATATCTGCAGTTCCAGTTCACTGTCACCTGGGTAGCTATAATCGTCGTTGTTGTTGGAGCGTGTGTCACGACGGTATGTCTATAAACGACACTCTAGTTAATGTTAATCGATTTTTAATAAATCTTCGTCTTATCATTCGGAACTAGGGGTTAGCGCTCACTGGAACATTGCTTACTTCTATTTCGACCAATCACTGGTTACTTAAACGTTTCTTTCAAGGATCTTGACCACCATCCCCGTCCACTCTATCTTGCTAGCACCGTAAGTAGTGGCAAAGTCGTAAACTTGCTTATTCACTCTGGCTGATCCCTCTTTCAGTTTCATGAAGCGACTTGGATTTCTATTCTTCTCCCTGGACGGAATGTTAGTCCATCGCAAGGTTGCCGTTGGAAGAGCGACAGTGTATAGCAAAGTTTGTAGGCCTCGAACCCGAGTTCTGCACAACCATGCCTCCGCAGAAAGAGCAAGCGTGAAAATTGATGTTTAGCCCGTATTACAGCTGCGGCATAAGAGCTTGTTTTTAATGGCGACGGAAGCAACCTATGCAGCTGCGCAGCTGCAGTAACTTGCTGTCAGTTGGTATGGTTTGTAGTTTAGGCGGGATCGAACCAACGACTTTCCACAAGCAAGTTGTTGTTGATAATATGAGCTGACTCTGTGATTGCCTGTCCTCTTAGCGTGAAAAAATAATAGCTTTAAAGAATCTTTTGTTCATTTGCAGCGGAGTCCATTGTCAGCAACTCAATTGCTCTGGGTGAACCTTATCATGGACGCTTTAGCTTCTCTTGCATTGACACGTGACCCACCATCACATGACGTCCTTATACATAAGCCTTACGGTCAGCACAAGCCACTGGTATCCCGGATGGTGATTAGGAATGTGATCTTTCACTCCATTTATCAACTGGCTGTCATGTTTGTGCTGATGTTTTTTTTCTCGGATTTTCTTGACATGAGAAATGGATATGACGAGTCCAGTGTATGTCGGCCAACACAGCATGGTACCATGGTTTTCACTACATTTGTCTTTATGACGCTTTTTAATGAGATCAACTGTAGGAGATTGCAGGACAGGAATGTGTTTAAAGGATTACTGTGTGGAAAACTTAAGGATAGGAACTTCGTGTTTATCGTCATATGGATTCTTACATTTGGTATTCAGGTAACTTTGCCAGTAAAGTGTAAGCAGTCATTTATCTGATTGTTCATTCGTTTTTGCATTCAGTAAGTAATGGAATGAGTTCACATACGAGAAAAGATGTTGTAATAAGAACCAATCAATCTCTTTGAAAGACATATTCGTTCATCAAGCCTATAAGGTAGGGCTGTCACTTTGATTGTTGAGTAATACCTTCTACTTCGAAAGAGCAAACTTTCAGTTAATAAAAAGGGGAGGGATGCTCGTCGTCTCGCTTAGGGGTGTAATTTTCGGATTTTGGTCTCACGTAGGGTGTTCGGGGCAAAACGCCTTCCCATGTAGCCGTGAAGGTCTCCTTCAGGGTTGCGCGCGAAGAAATGTGTAATTTACTTTAGGCGCAAAAAGAAGCCTGGGACACGCCCAGATTGGTCTCCTTTAGGGGCTTAATTTAAAATTGCCGACGAGCATCCCTCCCTTTTTTATATGGGAGGGCCCTCCCTCATCCTCCCGGATGTTGAAATGGTTTTGACGTATAGATGTTTGGACCATCTGTGCAATAAATTTCACTCCCAAGAATGAAAACGATTTTGGAAACATCGTTAGGAAGAAGCATGAAAAGGGAGAAGTCACTATTTATAGCGGAGCGCCGAAGGCGCGCTCGCGGGGTACCATTGCTAAGAAAATGTGGTAACCCATCTATGCGAGAAAGTTTGGTTTTGGTCAGCATACGACCGTACGTCCACCCCTCCTTGTATGCCAATGTGACCAGTATCACGTGACCATATCGCGGGCTCAAGTTTAGAGTTCATCGAGGTCAATCTCGTATCCAGAGTCCTCGGGTTTTTGGTCAGCGGCTGAGCGCCCGGAGAGACTTAAAACTATTTTTTTGATTGATCGCTTAAACTGGGGAAACCCCAGAATTTGGAGGGAGATTCAAAATCTAAAACTGGTTTTTGTGCTGTTTGGTTTGTCTACCTCAGAAATGTATAAGTCATAAAAAGAGTAAAACGACGGGTTTGAATAATGTCTAATACCGCACGGGAATTTTCTCACGCTGCTAAAAACTGATTACTGTTGCTGTTGCAAAAGTACCGTGGGAAAACATTACATCAGCCTCTATGGGGAGAAATCCGTGGAAGAAGGTCTTGTCGAAGGGAAAGGAAAAGAAGTCTTTCTAGACGTTCTAGTGCTGGAGCACAAATTGGGGACACTGAAAACTGAAATTAACAATGAACGCAAGTTAAGGCAAATGTTAGTTTTTGAGGACAGGGGACACCGAAGTACCCGGAGAAAACCTCTCGATGCAGAGTAGGGAACCAACTAACTTAACCCACATATGACGCCGAGTCTGGGAATCGAACCCGGGCCACATTGGTCGGAGGCGAGTGCTCTCACCACTGCGCCATCCCTGCATCGCAGAAGGTATCATAGTCATAGAGTCATTCAGCCATTCAGGTGTCGTTTCCACAAAAAATTGTCAATCGTGTTGCTGACACGATAGTATTCTGCACGATGGAATGCACGCGGAAACACTGAAAATTCACTTACCGAAAGCGTCAGAAATTTCACCTTCACTCGCTCTTACAGCAAGCCGATGGTCATTTTTCCAGTTTCTTTTGTGTTGTGTAAGGTTAAGATTTTTGTTTCTCGAACACTTTCAACCCGCCATTTCTACTGTTTTTTGTTCTCTTTTCTGTTTCCGTTTAAACTCAAGCATGCGCTATACTACCGGAACCCACGTTTTCTGGGAAAATGGAGTCCATTATCCCAGAGTACCTGCGGGCGCTCACCTGCTGACCAAAAATCCCGAGGACTCTGGGTACGAGATTGCATTGAGGTCAGCTGTGTATTTAAAGTTGACCGCTGACCAGGCACTGGTTTTCGATTGGATCGCAGGCTCATGCCAGGTTAACTTACAAGAATGAATAACCCGGGAGTTCTGCTTTTTAGGCTTGGCTAAATCTATATATTATAATAAGCTCAATAATGCACTAATTTTGTTTGGTTGTCACTTATGATCTTTTAGAGGACAGACGCATAGCTGGCGTCATTAAAACCTTTTAATTCTTTATTATATGAAACAAATAGATGCCATGTGGCTGTGCGTCTGTTCAGTAATAGATCACAGATGACGTCAACATGTGGCAAGAACATCTGTGACACACTCAGTTATCGCCTCGTGTGCCACTTTTTTGTTATGGCCACATTTTGAGGTCATCTTTGATCTATTACTGAACCGGCAGACGCACGGCAACATGGAATCTATTTGTTAATAAGACGAGGGAGGGTCATTGATGTAATATATGAAAGATGGCAAGGCTGCAGGCACATATATAAAAGGCGAAGGGTATGGAGAGAAATTTTCAGGATCGCCTCTTCCCTACTCCCACTATTAAGGGCTTTAAGATAGTGGACAACGGTAGGCTGGGACGGTTGGATGCGTATACCGGAAACTTTGTACGAGTACGGTAGAAAGGCGCGAAAATTTTTAACTTAAGATTCGGCCAACACGACCGTAGAACGGTGGAATAAACATGTCTTTTGGAGAGGCGAGAAATTCTCTTGTAATTTTTTTTGCAGAAGGTTCAATTACCGAGGAGGAATTTCTTATTTTATACCATGAATACGAATCAGTGAATCCTCTTTATCTTACTGGGAATTTGAACCATTTTGTTTAGATTCCTTGGATTCTAGCGAGAGTAAATCCGCTAAGGCTAATTGGTTCATAAACAAAAAATGCGGCTACAATTATCTCTTTTACCTTTCTTTTCTGCTTTCCTCCTGTGTCATGGTGGATTATGGATAACGCTACATTGAGAACAAGCAAATTTTGGTTTGAGCCGCGATGTGGCCGAGTGATGTCTTTGAACGAACTCAGAATTTCGCTAGATTTTTTAATTTCAGCGATGGATAAATCAAGACAAACACAACCAAATGCACATTTAACCCATTGGGTGATCAGTTTTCAATGCATAATAAACGAAAAGACTAAATAGTGCGAATAAGTATGGATGAATTCCTACCGTTTTCACCGTAGATTCCACGACGAGAAACCCGGCGAAAACATACCGTCCTAGAAGCACGACGGTCAAATGTCACGGGGATTTTGCGTGACATGACACTCATCTAACCGTCCCAGTCTACCGTCGTGTACTATCTTAAAGTCCCTATTGACTCTCCCATCCCGTCCTCCAAATAAAGAACATTTCCGGAGACCTCTTTTACAAACTGAAATTACAAAAAAATTATCTTTTGCTTTTTTTACAGCTTGTCATCGTACAAATCTTCACAAACGCATTTCGTGTCGTCGATATGGAGTGGGATCAGTGGATGTGGTGTCTTTTTTTCGGGTTTTCTGAGTTGATCTGGGCCCAGCTTGTCTTCACTATTCCAAAATCAATCATTCCGCGTAAGCTAAGATGCTGCTCATCTGGAATCTCGGAGAACAAGGAAGGTTGCTGGAAAAAATTCTCGCGTATCCGGGGTATTTCTAAAGTCCGCAAACAGGTTTGTCTTGTTCAATAGCATTCTTCTGGTCCTGTCGAGAACGCGAAGTTAGAATGAGATGTTTGTGTAAATGTCACGGTCAAAAAGAAAAAAAAAAGACGTTTTTGATGATGGTTTTGCATTGGACACTTCTTAAAACATTAGATTCATATATTGAAAAATGTAATATTTGAATTGAGCAGTGAAATGTATTTTTTAAGATACGGACAATCTCAATTACAGAATCTGAAGCCTGGATTTTTTAAGGCTTCTTTCTTTGAGATGCTACTGTAACTGCAATAATTGTTCTCTTCAAAAGTCACTATTTTATCGAATGGTCCCTATTTTAATGCTAAGAAACCAATGGCGCGCTTTATTAAGTGTTTCACTAGGTACTCACTCGCCAAATCCTTATGAAACTCCGTCTCGTGTTGATGTTTCAAAAACCAATGTTTGATTTGATTTCTGTTTCAGTTTTCACAGTACATATGTACAAAATCACGCTCTACCTGTCAGTGTATTGTTTTCAGCAAGCCGCTGATTTCTCCAGTGTTCAACACACATTACAGTCAAACCAAGTGAGGCGTACCCCTCAAGATTGCATTAATGAACTGATCATTTGAAACTTGAACCCGCTAGTCGTTTCAAGAATGCAATAATGAATTGATTATTCGAATATTGAACTCGCTCGTTCGATCCAAGAATACGGCTAATGGGTTCCGTTTCCGAAAAATCGATTCAGTATTGCATTCTAGAAAAGACTAGTAGGTTTGAAACCTACTAGTCGCAACAGTGAATTGATTTTTCGAAAACGGAAGCCGTTAGCGAATTTAGCCGTATTCTTGGATCGAGCGAGCGAGTTCAATATTCGAATAATCAATTCATTATTGCATTCTTGAAACGACTAGCGGGTTCAAGTTTCAAATAATCACTTCATTAATGCAATTTTAAGGGGTACGCTTCACTTGGTTTGACTGTAATAAACTTTTTAATTTCCTTATGCCCTTTCTTCAAGTGTTAACTGAGCAAGTTTGATATTATTTTAACTTGATAGGATAGTGCATTCTATTGCCAACTGCGATATGAGTGGCTCATGCGCAATGAAAGATGGTGATCGCTGCATTACCCATTTATCAATTCTTTACTTTTTTCAGAACCAAACCATGTACGTATATGGTCATCAGAATGGACGATCCTTTGAGAACGTAGTTTCTCCCGGAGGTTCGAGAGAATTTCGGATGGATGTTCGTGAAACAATCCATTGACAAGGACAACACGTATTATTATTGTTATTGTTCGCATTAATCCATGACGTACTTCCGATATATGTGTTTGAAGACAACCATTCTATTCATTTCTTTCAAGTTTTTGAAATAATCTCTGGATAAGGATAGAGGAAAGAACAAATTTAAAAGTACTTATAGTACGAAATAACTTGGCGTATTATCGGTTATTTTCGGTTCTTTCAAGGAAAAAAAAGTTAAGCCCATAAAACGAGTGGCTGCAAAAGTGTTAACTGTATTGTATTATGTACGCTCGGCAATTTGGATCAGAGGTATATTTTGTATTATGACAACCTGGATGGTTTTATGTTTTAACCGCCTTTTATCGTTTTCTGAAGGTGTTTGCAAGGATTTTGTGAACGACACCTGCTGTGTTTGTTGTGTCCACTGTTTCCAAGTGTTTTGCCATGCATCTTTGGATATCCAGGAATGCTGCCCCTAATTAGATGCACGCGGATTTCAATAAGCGTCACGAACTGTCCCTTTGCTCTCCTCCCCATTTTCAACAACACTCGTGTCTTGGTATTAACTTCTTACTAACCGAGCGCGAGGGCCGTACTGGGGAATATTGGCCCGAGGTCGTGGCAGTACGGACCGAGCGCAGCGAGGTCCGTACAAAAACGACCGAGGTAAGTAGTTTATTATATGGCTTTTTAATTACCTTTTGCTTTGTTTTTGCAAGCCCGTAATCGGCCCGTGGGCATTACGGGAGAATAATGCTCCTACAATTCAGTCACAATTAGCCAATCAGAGCGCGCGTTATATCGGCTACAAACACAAGCCATATAATAAATACAATTAATGTCACAAAGTGTCTCCCAAATTCTGCTCCTTAAGTGAGGATAAACAGCTGCATTTACCAAACCCAAAAATAACTCTAACCTTAATCCGTACGTTATTGTTGGAAATAGCTAGCAAAGTCTTAGACTTAAAGGGACACTTCATGTTGGATGTGAAACTTGAGTTGGCATCTAATCACACGCATTTCCGGTCAGTATTTCTATGGTTCAATCATTATTTTCTTTAGTATTCAAATATGTCACTTGTCCTTTGTCGTCAACGGTCAACGTTCAATCAAATTGAAAAAGATATTGATCATGCATGATGTAATGACAAGTGAAGGTCGGTATATTGTTCACATACATACGTCAATGTGACGAAATAAAATTCATATCGCTTTTATTTGTACACAACGTTGTCTTTGTGTTTGAAATTTTTGTTTTTTAACTTTTTTTTTATTTTATTTATTTTCATTTATTTTATTATTTTTTTTAAAACACGACTTACAGTACAATGCTTACTTGCACAACTTACAATACAATCTTATTAATTATTGCTATAAAGGTATACATTCATTTATAATATTCGGAGCGAGTATTTTCAGATTACAAAACGATGACAAATTGACTGTACAAAACACATGCTATGCAAACCATTCGGTTACTTAACAAATAGACTGGAATTACTTAGGAAACGGGTGTCAACCACTGGAAGAAGATGGGTTGGTGATTTAGGCTGAAAAAAAATTGGAAAACATTAATAGAAAGAAAAGGATATGACCTAGGGGCTTACCAGGTGCGAGCAAACCAAGTTTAACGAAGAAAAAGCCTCCATTTGTTTTTAAAGAAGGTGGAACGATAACTACGGAGAGCTACTTGTTTTTCAATTTGAATAATTGTGCTCGGTTTACTATTAAAGACGGAAAAACAAGGCAACGCTCCCCCTAATTTACAAGAGTAAATATGATATCTTGCAAGTAGAAGGACCAGATCAATCGCTGCATAAGTAGGGACATTAGACAGCCCCATCAAATGAAGATCTGTGAGAACAAAATCATTTCCAAGGTCCTTTTGAAAGAGGAATTGCTTAACATCATTCCAAAAACTTTGTGTTATGGAACAGCGCAGAAAAAGATGAGTAATAGTTTCTGTTTCATGTTCACAAAAGCAACATTTATCTGATTGAACAAGACTGATTTTCTTTAGAAAATCATTCGTGGCAATCCTTCGATGTAGGAGCTTAAAATGGAAGGTCCTTAATTTGGTAGAAAGCGTACAGTTAAAAGCAATTGTGTATGCTACTTTCCAGTTGACATCACACTCATTCTGAGCACACAGGTCTCTGAGCCACTTTTCTTGGCTCCGGATGGGTGGGGAAGTTCTTTTCTTCAAAAGAGAAGTATAGATAAAATTATTTACGTTTGGAGATAAGCTCAGTTAAAGTCACTCCTTTCACAGTTTCCTTGACGCGCATCGGAGTATCCCTGCAGCTTCCTCAAAAAGGATTTTACAGATGATAGAACTCCATAGAATTCTAACCATTTTAGTTCTTGAAAAGCGGTCCTCAATTCGTCATACCTAAGGAGGGTACCATTCTCGGCTTGCAGGTGAGAAATTTTGCTGATACCGTGGCTTAACCAATGTTTATAGAAAACGGGCCGGTCATTTATTCGAATTAGGGAATTATACCTGGGAAATATATCTGATCACCAATGTTTGCATGATTAATAGTCGCAACGTCAGAAAAATGTAGCTCTGCCCAGGTTTCTAGGACCTCACGGACAAATGGGTTACTTATCCCTAACATAGGGATGTCGTCTTTATGGAGATTATATGAGAAAATTGCCTCACCTCCATGTTTCTTTAAATTGTCATCAAAAACAAATTTCCATTTTCCCCTATTTGTCTGATCAAGGTATTTTTTGATCCAGGAGACTTTAAGAGATTGATTGAACACGTTAATATTGATCATCTTCAGGCCGCCCTCATCGTAGTCCTTGATTATAACTGTTCTTTTAATCTTGTCGCCTTTACCGTTCCAAAGAAAATCAAAAAGGGGTTTATTGACCTTTTGTAATGCCTCCGTGGAGGTGGGTAGAGGTGTTAGAATATAGACAAGTTGGGAAACAGAACCTTACTCGCCCACATTACATTTCGCGCCGTCGTTGTTGTTGTTGTTATCCGGGAATTTGGAGCGTCTACTTCCCTATATGGGCAAGTATCGTTGAGTTATTTTTGCACTCGAGAGAAAACATTAGAACAATTTTGTCAGGGAAACAAAAACACTCAGAAGATCCTCGAGGAGGATTATCCTGTGAAAATAAATGGATTTTGATCAGAAAAACCGCAGATTACCGTCATTTCGAGCGCTTTTCTATGAAGCGTGGAGTTACGTCTGCAGTGACTTGAAGAGGGAAATACAGTTTCTACGCGTGGCACTTAGTTGTTTGAACTTTTAACTGGACCTTAATTAATAACCAAGCAACCCATACTTATTTTATACCCAAGCAGTTCGCAATGGAAACAACAAGGCGAGATAGTTTAATCCGCTGCTAGCTCGGTATTTGGTAAAAAAGCTTAGCAATAGGTGAGTATAAAGTAAGCTAAAGACAGTTTCAGTGAGGCGCGCGCAATACACTGTTGTAAATAAACACAAGCTGACCTTCTGACCTCTATAGTTTTAAATCTTTCCAGACCAAGAATAAACTAAAATGTCACACACAAGCTTGCTTCCACAAAACGCATTTTTATTACCAGCGAGAAAATGAAATGAACGGCAATGGATAGAGGCTTTTTACTGATTGTGATAAATGGAGATCAGTATTCAAATGTTTGCCGAAGATTTGCCTTGCCTCTTTGTTCAGCCGTTAATCGAGGAATTCCCAATTTCGACGGTACTCTTCGCTGCCATTCCAAGAGCAGATGGTTCAACAAACGATTCCGTTTCCACTCGAGAACAAGGAAGAACAACGCATACATAAATAATATAAGAAACTCTAAATTCTAATAAACATAGCTTATTTTCCAATACAAAATAGAATTATATAGCCCATTGATTTCTGATGGAAACAGATTACTTTACACAGTCATAGAATCCGGAGTTTCGGGGGCCCTGGAAATGGCGACTGAAGTAAGGTGGGCGCGCAATGTGAAGTGAGTGAGTAAGATTCTTTAATAAGCTTCTTTAATATAGTTATGATGGTTTAATATGAAAAAAATTATATTTAATTGCCGTTTTATAATATGATGACTAACGTTTATTTTAGCAACAATTAAGTATTTAATTTTTGTATCTTCAGAATCTTCCTACATCTTTAGTAAACATGTCTTAATTCATTACAAGTTGAAAAAGTAAATATTTTGAGTAAGAGCCGATACAACGTACTGGATTAGATCATTTAGTAAGGTACTACATTTCGGCTGGCAAACTTGAAACCAGCCTTCTTCAGGTAAAATGAGTTTACATTGGACTCAGTGGTTCTTTGTATATTTAACAACTATTCACCGAAGTGGAGGTGGCTAGTGGTGCGTGGATCTGCTTACAACTAATTTTCAAATACTAGAAAAGTAACGGAAAAATAACGGAAAATTAACAGAAGAGATTCGTTGTTTAACGCGACGACATGTACAATAAACCTTCTATTATTATTATTATTATTATTATTTGGAAAAACATTTTATCGAAAAGTTAAACGCTAAATGTCAGGAGCGATGAGTACGGATTGTACGGAATTTTAACCTTTTACTGGTCGATGTTGTAAAGAGTCTTTAAAAAATGGATACATAGACATTTGGTTTTCTACTGTTCGTTGCGTCACAATAAAATTAAAGCAATGGTGAAAACGGTGACAGCAAATCTGGAATTCAGGGGATTCTCATGAATATTTTTTTGCGAGCTACAACAGTTTCGAGGTTGTCTCATGAAGGTGTTGATGTCATATCAATTAGGGGTGTTACCAGGGATGTTAAGAGAATTAAAAAAAAACTGTAAGCAACTAGAAAGTTTCAGTTCTAATCTGTTACAAAAGTTGTTGAACAAACGTTTTGCTTTCTGGAGCAAGCTGTTTCTTCCCCCTCGGAAAAGACTCCGGGATGCAGCAATACACCATGGCAGTAAGACTAATCTTTTCATGGAGAATGGAGAATTTCTTTCTGACTAGGTTGGTTAGGTTAATAAAGATAAAAATAAAAGACTAATTCCTTTGACCACACAATTGCATTCGGTTGTTGCTCAACGGAGTATTGGTTGA
>NC_090891.1:11528682-11543682 GCF_036669925.1 Montipora capricornis | reverse complement strand
CAATTACCAAATGAAGTCGGTAAGATTTATCTCTATTTTGAGGGCGTTTTTAATAAAACAATATTATTAACAAACGGACGTAAAGACAGCAGAGTAACGATAACTCTCAAGAAAGAAACGACAGTTTTCAATTTACAAAACATGTTTCGACATTCTTATGTCATCTTCAGTTGCAAATGAGCTTTTAAAGGTTGTACATTTGAATTTATATTAAGGTACGTTACAAAATAACGCGTCAAAACTTGCGTACAATTTGAATATGAAATACGAAATGCACGGGAAACAAAAATAGCGCGCATAGCAATAAAATAAGAGACAAATGGAACAACTTAATTAAAAAGAAAGAGACAAGTCTAGATGCCTCAACTGTTGATTAAGAATGGGATTTTGATCGTGAAACATTCTGTATTACAAGAGTCACGACACGCCCTAGATGACTGCAGGTGCCTGTAAACATGCGTAGACTTGTCCGACAGGAGATGCTCACCAGCACGTGTACAAAGGTGGCGAGTGGTCTCGCCAATGTAGCTGGCATTACAACCAGCACAGGAGAATTTATAAACGACACGCGAACGTAGACCTGGCGGTACTGAATCTTTCACGCTGAACATGTTTCTAAGTTAAAACGTACGAAAGGCCAACTCAACATCTAAATCAGCTTTACAATAATGTTCGAGTAGTTCATCAAACAGATTGGGTTGCCATGGGCTCCCCTCTTGATCCAGTCCTTGCAAACCTCTTTATGGGACATCAGGAAAAAAAACTGGTTAGATAACTTTTTATCCTCCCAAGTCTTGTTCTATAGACGCTATGTTGATGACACCTTTTGTTTGTTCAATAATGAGGAAGATGCGCTCATGTTCTTTGACTATACCAACGCCACCCACCCAAGTATTTGCTTTACGATCGAAAGGGAAATCGATAAGAAATTACCGTTTCTAGACATATTGTTAGACAACAGTCATCAATCTATTGTTACTAGCGTATATCGCAAGAAGACATTTACTGGTCTTCTTACCAATTATTTCAGCTTCGCCCCTTTGAATTACAAACTGGGTCTAGTCAGAACATCACTAGACAGAGTATATAAGATCAACAATTCCTGGGTTTGTTTTCACTTGGATGTTAAGAAGCTTATTTTCTTACCTACGGAAAAATTGTTTTCCGTCTTGGGTCATCGACAAGATTATTCATAGGTATCTTTCTAAGAAAATGAATCCTTCTCTGAATGGGCGAGACGCCTCATCCAACTCCGGGAAAACTTCTATGCACTTCTATAAACTCCCTTATGTTGGCCGGTTTTCTAAAATCGCCCAGACTAAGTTAAGACAACTACTCAAACATTATTGTAAAGCTGAGTTAGATGTTAAGTTGGCCTTTAGTACGTTTAAACTTAGAAACATGTTCAGCGTGAAAGATTCAGTACGTTCGCGTGTCGTTTATAAATTCTCCTGTGCTGGTTGTAATGCCAGCTACATTGGCGAGACCACTCGCCACCTTTGTACACGTGCTGGTGAGCATCTCCTGTCGGACAAGTCTTCGCATGTTTACAGGCACCTGCAGTCATCTAGGGCCTGTCATGACTCTTGTAATACAGAATGTTTCACGATCTTAGATTCTGTTGCCTCAAAATTCCAAATTAAGATCAAAGAGGCATTGCACATTAGGTGGGAAAATCCCATTCTTAATCAGCAGTTGAGGCATCTAGACTTGTCTCTTTCTTTTTAATTACGTTGTTCCTTTTGTCTCTTATTTCATTGTTATGCGCGCTAATTTTGTTTTCCGTGCATTTCGTATTTTATATTCAAATTCTGCGCAAGTTTTGACGCGTCATTTTGTAACGTACCTTAACATAAATTCAAATGTACAAACGTTAAAAGCTCATTTGCAACTGAAGATGACATGAGAATGTCGAAATATGTTTTGTAAATTGAAAACTGTCGTTTCTTTCTTGAGAACACAACGTTCCATCACCTTTGAGACCACTGAGAGTAAAGATATTGGCCTGTAGTTCTCTGCATGTTGTTTATTGTCCTTTTTGTGAATCGGACATACGTTATCAGTTTTCCACTTCTGTCGGAAACTTTCCGAGTCTAATTGACTTGTTAAATAGGTTGCATAGTGAGGGCGCAATTACATCGACCTTTTCTTTCAACAGCCTGACGGGAATATTGATGATGACATGATTTTTACATGATTTTTACAGGATCGTTTATTTGATTTACATGATATTTCCAGGTTCCCCCCTTGGATTTACATGGTCGTATGTCCCTGCTTTTAGACATTTACATGTTTCACCTGAAAATTTACATGTTTTTTACAGGATTTCTCAAAACATCTAAATGGTAAAAATCATGTAAATTTTTATTTACAGTATCTTCTTGATGATTTTACATGTTATTTACATATTTTTTACATACTATAGAAATTTTCAAATTTCCAGTGAGTACAAATTAAAACAGAAAAAGCAGAAATAATAATAATAATAATAATAACAACAACAACAACAATAATAATAATAATAATAATAATAATAATAATAATAATAGTAATAATAATAATAATAATAATAATAATAATAATAATAATGGGCAATGGGGTAGAACAGGTTGGTGCCTTAGCCTACCACGGGAATATGGACGCTCCCGCCCACCAGAGTCTTGGGTGGCACCTTTGGCAAGTGCCAACAACCCAAAAGCCACCCGTGTTAGGGTTAAAACAACGTCATTTGATGAGAGAATGTCAAATATTAAATTTCACACTAACGACGTCAACGTGACTGGAGCTTGTAGTGAAGGTGTCGCGTCCGGCAGGTGTCCTGTGGATTAGTAGCGCAGGTCCGGTCGTCATCCTGCTACTGCTGAACATCGACAGAAGAGATTAGGATGGTCAAAGGAAGATAACAAACGGTTGTTTGAATGTTACAACAGGAGTGAACCAGAGAAGCGAGGGTACAGAAAAAGATTGCTAGACCTGAGGAAAGCCCGTAACATCAACAACGAACTAACAGAAGTCACCGAGCAGAGATTGGCTGATCAAGTACGCCAGATTAAGAACAAGAAGTGGCTAGAGACTGTGGAGCAAGAGGAAATAGCCATACGAGTAAGACGTGAACATCAGGAGATTGAAACTACAGAGTTCCATGCCACAGACACACCAGACTATGAATATCAGGAGACTGAAACTACGGAGCTTCCTTATCACAGATACACCAGACCATGCAACAACATCTCATACCCAAGAAGAACACCAACGTGAAGAGGAACCCAGATTTTTCACAGCTAAAGAATTACAAGAAGAGATCAGCCCAGAACTGGAAGCCCTTTGCCACGGGATCCTAGAAGTTATACAACTAGAACAGAGAATAGGACTGCCATCACTGAAGTCATGCGAAAGAACGAAGCTGAAAGCAGAAGTTTGAAAAGTCAATGAAACCATCAAAAGGATTCAGACGCACAACATCACTGAAAGGAATTCTTCAATGTATGCAGCTGCATATGTTACTACAGAAAGAATGGGAATGATAAAAGAGAGGAAAGGGAGAAGAACGGAAGAGCCATTCTGGAAGAGAAGGATTAAGGTTACCGTATACCTTCAGATCGGCAATTTTCTTTAAATTTGGATTTTTCGGTTAAAGTAATGATCGAAATGAGATCTCTAATGTAAAAAAGAAATCATTCAAAAAGATTAAATATTGGTGGAGAAATGGAGGTTTTACGTTTCGGCCGGAAGTAAAACTTACCCGTCTTATTGACAGTTTTAGCGCTGTTTTCTCAAATCAAATTTTTCACTCGAAGCGGACACTTTAAAGAGCTAAAACGCACAGGGAATTTGTCCGATTGCCCCCATATAAACAACAAAGAGGTGTCTGCGAATTTTTTATTTCAATATTTTTTTCTCTGAGAGCGATTTTTGTACGAACACTTCACATCTTTTTAAATACTATTTCGAAAACGTTCTATAATGTTTCACTGTAACTGAGTATAGCAAAACGCAGACACGTTTTTTTTTAGCGCTTTGGGTCGGGAAACGGACGAACAAAATAAATTAGCGAAAAGCAAAATTTGCTTTGACTTGTAGCTTTGAAGTGATTTGGACGCTAGCATTTAGAGGTCGACAAAACTTCGACAATTCATTTAATTTCAAAATTCTTGATATGGTTTGATAGCCACCTCTATAAGCTTTCATCTGATATAGTGGTTTAGGTATCTACAGTTTACCGTAGACCAGACGCGCTGCATCGCTCGGACGCGAGACACCCCTGAAGGTATACGGTAACCTTAAGGGGAATATCGAAACTTGGCGAAAAGACCTGAGCAAGATTGAGGAAGTCCGAAGAGGAAACATGAGACTGAAACAAAGAGAGAGGGAAAGGTTGAACAGAAAATATCATCTTGAGGAAAGGGCACTTTGTATATCTCAGGCATGTTGAAACAGAAGATCAAGGCTGGTGGAGTTAAGATCAAAAGATACGACGAGAGATGTTAACAGTTCAAACAGAACAACCTGTTTAGAACCAATCAGAAGCTGTTCTACAAAACACTAGATGGAAAGAAACGAGTCGAAACGGTGTTACCTTATCCAACAGAAGCAACCTCCTTCTAGAGCAAGATCTGGTCGAAGGAAGTCGGTCACAATGAGGGAGCATCTTGGCTAGAGGATGTAGAGGTGGAGCTCAGTACAACAGAGGTGCAAGAAGATATCAGCATCACTGCGGAGGATATTAGAAACGGGGTGAGCAAGATGGCAAACTGGAAGGCAGCCGGCCCCGATCTTGTTCAGGGGTTCTGGTTTAAGAAACTGACAGGATTGCAGGCTAGATTGCAAGAATGCTTGCAAGACTGTGTATGTCAAGAGAAGGTACCAGCGTTGATGGTCAGGGGAAGTACAGTTTTGATACAAAAGGATACAGCGAAGGGTGCTGAGGCCAGCAACTACCGCCCTATTGTCTGCGTACCCATGATGTGGAAGCTCTTAATAGGAGTTATGGGAGAGAAGTTATACCACCACTTGGAAAGGAATGGATTGCTATCAGGTGTACAGAAGGGGTGCAGGAAGGGATCCCGAGAAAGAAAAGATGAATTGCTTGTAAACAAGGCAATCCTGAAGAACTGCCGAAGAAGGTTGACAAACTTGTCAATGGCTTGGATAGACTACAAGAAGGCATATGATATGGTGCCGCATTCATGGATCCTGAAATGTCTGAAGATGGTTGCGGCTGCCAAGAATATGATCTCTATAATCAGCAACAGCATGGTGAACAAGACACTGTTAAGGAGTACGCCTGCAAGTCAGCGAAGAAATCATGTAATTTAGATCCCCTGCCGGCCTCACTGATAACGAACTGTCTCGACATGCTGTTGCCTACTATAACCAACATTGTGAACCTATCACTTTCGACTGGCACGATGCCTGAGACACTTAAGGTGGCTGAGCTGGTTCCTGCTTTGAAGAAACACGATGCTGGCCATGAACAATTTTCGACTTTCCGTCCGATCTCGAACTTAGTGATGGTGTCAAAGGTCATCGAGAAGGCAGTCTCTGTGCAGTTAACTGATCACGTCAGAACCCACCATCTTGAAGAATGGTTTCAGTCTGCCTACAAGATTCACCACTCTACTGAAACTGCCCTTGTTAAAGTACAAAACGACATTCCGCGGGCAATTGATGACAACAGGTCTGTGCTTCTTCTCTTTCTTGATCTTTCCGCCGCATTCGACACGGTAGATCACTCTACTTTACTTTTGCGTCTCCGTACTCGGTTTGGTATCAAAGGAAGTGCTATTGCGTGGTTCGAATATTACTTAGCATCTCGCAAATACTACGTACAAGTTGAGGGCTACAAGTCTTCCCTTCGGTCCCTGGATTCTGGTGTATCCCAGGGCTCAGTACTGGGCCCACTCTTGTACGTGTTATACACCTCTCCAGTAGCTGACATCATCAAGTCTCATGATTTGCAGTACCACTTCTACGCTGATGATACTCAGCTCTATATCACCTTCAAAACTGACTCTGCTGATGATGCGTGCTTGGCTAAATCTAGAGTAGAACACTGTGTAGAGGAAATTGACAGGTGGATGATTTCAAACAAGTTAAAATTGAATGATGATAAAACGGAACTCATTGTATTTAGCTCTAAATACCGTCCAAGACCCTGTCTCAGCAACGTTCAGATTGGTAGTGAGTGTATAGAGCAGAGAAATACTGTACGCAATCTAGGTGTTTTGTTCGATCAAACTCTATCTGACGGGGAACATGTAAGCAAATTATGCAAATCATCTCATTACCACCTTAGAAATATTTGTAAGATTAGAAAATATCTATATGAAAATTCTACTGAGACGTTAGTCCATGCATTTGTTTCATCATAGCTGGACTATTGTAATGCTTTACTTATTGAACTGCCAAAATACCAAATAGACAGACTTCAGTCAGTACTAAATACTGCAGCTCGTATTATAAGTTTTACTTGCAAATATGATCATATAACTCCTGTTCTAGTTAGACTACATTGGCTTCCTGTTTCCTATCGTATAAGGTTTAAAGTGCTACTGCTGACTTACAAAGCACTTAATGATTTATCTCCTGAATACCTATCTGAGCTACTTAATAATCCTATGCATACCGGCAATCTTAGATCTCAGTCTCAACATCTGCTCAGTGTTCCTAAATTTAGAACTGTTACCTATGGAGGTAGAGCATTTTCGGTATGTGCTCCTAAGCTATGGATTGAACTGCCTTTTCAGTTGCGCATGTCGTCAAACTTACAAGCATTTACATCAGGACTGAAGACAATTCTTTTTAAAATGGCTTATCTTTAGATGGGCATTTGCTTTATTATTTTGCATACTTTTATGTATTTTCTTTTGTTTCCTATTTTTTTGTAGAGTAAGATGTAATTGGTAAATATTTTTTAAATTTTATATAATTATAGAAATTAGAATAGTAAAATGAAATTGTAAAAATTGTCTTAGAGTTAGTACAAGGTTTAAAATTGTAAAGCGCTATGAATAATTAGTATTAATAGCGCTATATAAACGAATTATATTATTATTATTATTATTATTATTATTATTATTATTATTATTATTATTACTATATCATAAGACAGTATTGACATCAGGAGGAATGGCGCTCGTGCAGGTGGAAATTAGGAGAGGAATTTTTCAAGGTGACTCCTTGTCACCACTACTGTTCATAGTGATCATGTCACCCTTGACCCTAGTACTACGAAAAATGAGAGCTGGATACAAACTGGCAAAGGACATGAGGCCCATTAACCACCTACTATTCATGGATGATCTGAAACTGTACGGAGCTAGCAAAGATCAACTAGACTCACTTGTTCAAGTAGTAAGGTTCTTCTCGAAAGACATTAAGATGTCGTTTGGCCTAGACAAGTGTGTTGTCCTGGAAATGAGAAGGGGAAGACAAGTTGGCAGTAGCGGAATAGAACTACCCGACGACCAGCATATCGGGGAAATAGAGGGGGAAGGCTACAAATACCTTGGCATCTTACAGTTGGACCAGACTGTCAACACGTGCACCAAGATGAAAGGAAAGATAACATCGAAGTATATCAGAGGAGTCAAGAAGTTGTGTAGATCAAAACTCAATGTAGGAAATTCGATCGATGGCATCAATACCTGGGCTGTAGGTGTAGTACGCTACAGTGCGGGGATTGTGGACTGGACAATGGAGGAGGTAGCCAACATGGATAGAGGAACTAGGAAGATCTTGGCAATGAATGGCTGTCTGCACACCAGGAGTAATGTTGCGAAGCTTTACCTGCAGAGGAAGGAAGGGGGAAGACGCCTGATCGGCATCGAGGAGTGTGTAAGAAGGGAAAGCAAATCCCTTCATGACTACCTAAGAGAGAGCGCAGAGTGGATGCTTCAAGCTGCGTTGAAGGAGAAAGTGATTGTTGAAGAAGATAGTCTGCCAGACTATGAGAGGAGGAGGAACGACGAGAAAGTTAAAAACTGGAAGTAGAAAGCCCTACATGGTGCGTTTGTCTAACAAATATCAGATAAAGCTGGAGAGGAGTCATGGAGATGCATATGGCTCAGGAATGGATTCTTAAAAAAAGGAGACAGAAGGTTTGATTCTTGCTGCTCAGGAACAAGCTTTAAGAACAAACTCGATCAAGTGCAACATGAATAAGACCTCAGAGACACCACTGTGTAGATTGTGTGGAGATGCCACTGAAATAGTACGACAAATTGTCAGTGGATGCAAGAAGCTTGCCCAGAGAGGGAATAGGAAGCGCCACGACAAGGTGGCCCTGCGGGTACACTGGGAGTTGTGCAGGAAGTATGGGATAGAGTGTACTGACAAGTGGTATGACCATCAACCCTTGCCAACCGCAGAAAATGGAGAAGTGAGGATTACGTGGGACATGACTATCTACACAAAGTGCTGAAATTTAAACATAATCGGCCAGATATTACTCTAGTGCATAAAGACACACAGAAATGGACACTTGTTGACATATAGCTGTGCCAGCGGACCAGAACTGAAAAGGAGAAGGTTGAAAAGTACCAGGAACTAGCATTTGAAATCAGAAGGATTCATGGAGCCTCGAAATTCACAATAATGCCTATTGTGATTGGTGCTCTTGGAAGCATATCAAAAGGTGCAAATACCTGGTTTGGCAAGCTAGATGTACCTAACTTCCTTGGAAGCGTACAACTATCGGCCATCCTTGGAACTACTCACCTGTTGCGGAACGTGTTGTGTCTCTAAGCTACGGAGAGTTGCTGAGACACAATAGAACATCTCACAACTGGAGACAATACAATACATATTATACATACTTACGGCTGCCCATAGGGGCTTTTCAGGGCCAATGAAACACAACGAAACGACGGAACAGAACAACAACAACTGTTAAGAGTCCCAACTGGCCGGAGGCAAACCAATAATAATAATAATAATAATAATAATAATAATAATAATAATAATAATAATAATAATAATAATAATAATAATAATAATAATAATGATAATAATAATAATAATGAGATGGCATGAGGAGAAGTTAAGGAATTGGAAGGTAAAGAATATGTACGGCCAGTATTTGAGAGACATGATGTGGGAATATGGGAATGGTTTAGAAAGGCGGATCTGAAATTGCAGACTGAAGCCCTGTTATGTGCTGCTCAGGAGCAAAATCTTACGACCAACAGCGTTAAACATCATATTGATAAGACGGCGGAGTTCCCCTTGTGTAGATAGCGTGCTGAGAAATATGAGAATGTCGATCACGTTGTGAGCGGGTGTAAGATGTTAGCTCAGAAGGACTATAAACGAAGACATGACAATGTTGCAAAGGCGGTCCACTGAAAACTGTGTGAGAAATATGGATTGGAGCGGAGCGAAAGTGATATTAGCACACAACTGAGAGTGTTGTGGATAATGAAAGAATCAAACTCTTGTGGGATGTCCAATGTGACCATGTTATTGAAGCTATAAGGCCTGACATTGTAATTATCATAAGACAAGAACTGCTTTCTTATTGACATCGCTATCCCCGGAGATTTAAGACTCAGTGAAAAAGAGGTTGAAAAGGTTGAAAATACCAAGACATGAAGAGAGAAATTATGAGAATGTGGAATTTGAAACGTGCTCAAGTAATACTTATAATTGTTGGTCTCCTAGGTGGAGCAACAAGGAAGTTAGGCGACTGGGTTGGGAAACTGGGCATTACAATCCGAACAGCATTTCTACAAGACTGCACTATTAGGAACAGCAAGGATTCTGAGAAAGGTGCTTGATACATAATCTACCGTCGGAGACGAGATCGTGTGGAACCCATGGTCATAGGTTATGACCCGTTTCCTCAGGTTTTCATTTTATTTATTTATTTATTTATTTTTATTTTTTTTAATTAAATTATATACTCCACACACACATAAAATACAAACAACTTACTTACAATAAAGACATATTTACATATTTACAGTAAAACAGTATACATAAGGGCTGTCGGTTGCAAGGCTCTTACGAAAAGGCAGTGAAGGATTTATTAGTCTATGGACTTATCAAAATAAAAGAAGTAACAAAAAAGAGGGGTTTTCTCGATTAAAGTTTTCAGTAATTCCAACTTAAGGTGCCCGCAGCCTTTTGTTCAAATAGATAGATCGACTTAAGATATCTGAAAAAACCTTCTACCTTTGGTAGCATTTTATTATTTTTTCAAATCCAGATATAATGTCTTGACAAGGATTTTTGGAGGAATCTGGCATCCAACGTAATGCTATAAGAAGATTAAATTGGTAGTTTTCTGGAATGATCTGAGACACAATAAAACGTTGTATTAAGGAGGTCCAAAAAGCGGTCACTTTGGTACAGGACCAAAAGAGGTGACTAAGTTTTTCTGGTTCATCTTTGCAAAAGGAGCAGTTTGGGTCGTCTTGTAGGCCAATTTTAGCTAAGAATTCGTTAGTTGCTATTCATCTGTGCAGAATCTTGTACTGGAATTCAACAAGTCTTGTGCTTGTACTGCACTTAAAAGCTAGTGTGTAAGTTTCATGCCACTTAATACATTTTTCGTTTTCTATGTCACATTGCGGTACCCGTTTCTGCTGAGCCTGCCTAGGAGGTACAATTTTTCTTGATATAAGTTTGTGTAAACTACTTTGTTTGCTTTTTGAGCTTTCAGTAGTTTAGTTGAAAAACTTTCATACTTGTTTTTAGGATCATTGGTTGCAAAGCTGTTTTGGTGTGTTTTCCATAGGAGTTAAATTGTAGCCAAAATTCCGCAGTACTTGAGAGGGCAAACTGTTATTCTGTACCTAGTCTGCAATTCTGTGAGAGAAAGAAAGTTATTGGAATCGTCCTTCAAATATTTCACCTGAACAATGCCACTCAGGATAATAAACGAGGAGATTCTAATCAGCGAATTATACCACAAGCTTTGGTTGAGAAAGTGATTCTCTGAAACTATTCGGTCTTTAAAATTAATTTCTGCCCAAATTTTCAGAAGTTCGCTAATAAAACTATGTTTAGATTAAAGAATATTTTTGGAGTCATTTGTATTAAGGCTGCCAGTACGAGCTGTTTTTCCGCCGAAGGCCTTTAACTGAAGATCAAAGAAAAGTTTCCATTTGTCTCGGTTTTCTGCATCCAAATATCTTTTTATCCAGGTGGCTTTGAAGGATTTACTAAAAGAGACAATATCATATTAAGGCCCCCGTTTGGATAGTCATTAATGATAGTGTTAATGTTGTCTCATTTTCCATTCCAGAGGAAGGCGAACACAAGTTTGCTCACTTCTTTAATAGCCTTTACATTTAAAAGTAGCGGTGATAAGACATAAACAAGTTGCGAGACAGCAAGGCTTTTAAGTATTGCTATTTTAACCATTAGTGTCACGGTCTGCGGTGGTTCCAGCTGCATAATATATTACTGACCTTTTCAAGTTTTTCGTCAAAATTTAAATTAGTGGTTTCCTCCGGGTGAACTGAAAGCCAGACTTCTAGAGTTTTCACTTCGTATTTTGGCCATTTAAATTTCTTCTCAGGAAAAGGAATATCACTTCTCCCACATTTTGATCCAATCCATAATGCCTCTTCTTTTTTATCATTCACTTTCAAACCCGAAACTTTAAAAAAGTCGTCCAAAGTTTCAAGGCAAGCTTTTAGGGAATCCCTTGATCCATCTAGTATTAACGTTGTGTCATCAGCGTATTGACTTAACTTTATTTCTTCGGATTTCTTTGGCTAAAATTTCAACCGCTAAAACGAACAAATAGGGTGAGAGGGGACAGCCCTGCCTCAGGCATTTATAGCGGCCAAGGTCAGCCTGTGAAGGTGGAAATAATAATAATAATAATAATAATAATAATAATAATAATAATAATAATAATAATAATAATAAATCAAAACTTTGTACCAAATAGACAATATTCAGGATTTAATAAACCATTACTTATTTCCCTGCGAAAAACCTTAATTAAAAATCTCCTAACGATAATTTCACTTAACATATCACTTCTCGAAAATAAAACAAAAAAATTACAAATAAAAAACTGGGCACATCTTTCGCTTTAGACCTATCGATGAGAAGATAGTTGATGTTCAAAGCTTCAACTGTAACTGTGGTCGTTTATCATATTTTCGTTACCGAAAAAAAAATATATACGTAAAAAGAAATTATATAAATTGAGCTTTCTGCGACCTCAATGTCCATATCTATGTTATTAATGTCATTTGTGGTTCTTTTCAAAGTTCTTGAGCAACGTAAACATACAAGTGATGATCTGAGCAGGGAGATGCAAGTTCTGGCCCTGATCCATGCTATTGTAGTGTGATATTGTTCTCCTTTCTTATTAGCTAAAGTATCAACTCAGCGGGCCGGCTGTGATAAATCTTGCATTCTTTACTCATTCCTCTGGTACTTGTGAAAACAAGGGGAGTAAAGGTTCTGTTAACAATAATAATAATAATAATAATAATAATAATAATAATAATAATAATAATAATAATAATAATAATAATCACCATCATCATCATCTTGTTACATTGCCATCAAACACGTCTCTACACTTTGCTTCTTTTTATGGCAATTCTGAATTTCTGAATTTTAAGTTTAATAATTCAAAAGTTAAATTTTGAATATGATCTTAAAAAGGTTCTCTGTTTTGTGCCTTGTTTTTCAGTTAGTGAAATAATTTTGCCAGATATGTCTTAGCAATCGACAATTGTGCCGTCTGAATGGTTCTGTGATAGGTTTTATAAGCTATGGAGTCACCCCTCATAAAAAAAAATATATATATATTGACTAGCACCCCCAAATGACTGAGAATAACAGTGAGCGTGATCTATCAAGATTTTTACCGAGTCAAGTTATGTAAATGTAAGTCACGTTTAGTATGATCTTCATTTAAACGTCGTAATCTATCTCACCAGATTCCTTGAGCTTCTGAGGCAATGTGGTGAAATTAAGTGGCAATCCATAAGCACTTGTTGGTAGCAACACCAGATGCTGTAGACCTGGTTATTGAAAGAGAAATTTTAAAAACCGATATTCGAAACTGACCCTGACCATATAAAAGACCAGGGCCCAATGAACATGTATCCGGCTATTTTTTAATCTGAATTAGCCGATTCAAAATTTTCACGTATCGATCGTATTCAAATCGAGTTTGCCCATCCACACGTATTCGGATTCGTTCTAGTATCTAGGACTCATCTGTTACTATTGTCAACAAAGTTTGCGCCATCGGCCGTGCGAGTTGGCGACAAGTGTGTTGAATATTTACGCGGTAAAGACGGGATATGAGTTTGTAACGTCATTGGATTTTAAAAGACAGTATCCGGATTCCGCATGCTTGTGCGAACAGCACCGATTTGCACACGGAGATACGAGAAATTATCGATTGACCTGCGCGAGAATACTGCTAAGAAACATTACTGAGGACGCAAAACCAAAATGGCGACTCAAAGTCAAAGTAAGTGTGAAAGAAGCTACATAAAAGAGCAGATTCCTCGATCTACAAGGGAAGTTTTGAGTCTGTCACATGCTAGTAACTTGCGGAATGATGTGATTGATTATCTTTATTTTAAAATTGATAGGATAGAGCACATTTTGGCTGTAAGTTTACAGGTTGTAGATATCGAATACAGTGGGTGCTTTCCATTAAACCAAAATTTCCGGAAACGTAAATGGAACGCTTTGGTCTGGTTGGAAATTGACTTTTGATGAAAAATGTCGGTTCACTTTTCCTTGGTTAGTTCCACTGGTCTCCGGCCTGATGGTCAGGCATAATGGAAAGCAACCATTGTGTTTCAGTATGTACATAAGGGATGCTAAAGAACTTATAGCACATGAGTTGGACCGGGTCTCCGATACAAGGGATCAAGGATCGAAATCGAGGACGTCCAAGATACGATGTACAAGAGGCGCAACTGCAATTTTTTTTTAATAGGATTCGGGTTCAGAGTCTCTGAAACGGCGAAAATGTTAGCAGTAAGTCAGGCCATTGTAAACATGGCTGGCATGCCCTTCAGTAGTGTAGCTGCTCTCGTAAGCTGCTATTGTTTGATATTGTAAGCAGCTTCTATTGTTTTTAAGTCTAAGTCATTGTTTCAATTGTTTAGTCTTTTGTTTTTGGCTAGGGTAGCGAGCCAATCACATTATACGTTACGAGAGCTGCTACATGAATTCCCTTTGCTGTTTGAATCCCTCAGGACTGAGTGAAGATGCTCTATTCTACACTGCCCTCGTGTAACTGATGAGTTTGTGGTTGGTGTCAACATGCAATAAAGCATGTGGTCCGCACATACTGATGGACAGCACCCTTGTGTAGTGAATTGTTGAAGCTTAAGAGACCTCATAAGCATCTTTTCAATATCTACTCTTCGCAAAGACTCTTTTATACGCCACTCCCTGAATATGATACCCCAATTTGTATAGGTAATCACATGATTTTTCTCGTGCAATTTGGAATAAATAAGTACGAGTAAATCTGAGAGCAGTGCAGTTAAAGTGTACCACGGTGCAAAAAGTGCAATATCAGTGCAAATTACACATCTAAATTCTGGATTATGATTGACTAGTTTTATCAGAATTAATCAAATCTTTTGTTTTCAAATCAAGCGCGTGCCCTGGATGGCGCAATTTCTCAGACTGCGAGATACGCGTGCGTTTCATCTGCTTAACCATGTCGAAATTGTTCATGTATATTATTAATAAGTAATTACATGGTTTTTCTCGTGCAATTTGGAATAACATTTAACGATAAAACAATTACGATAAAACATTTCGTAAAAGCATATTAAAAGTTTGTAGACGACGTTTCGACGTTTGGCTAACGTCATTAGGCTGATTTAGCAACAGAACGGGGACGTCAGTGGCGACGTCGCGCGCAGCAAAACTACCAATGAGAATTTAGAATAGAGAGGAAAAGAGTGGAGTCTATTCTATTCTGAATTCTCATTGGTGTTTTTTCTGCGCGCGCCGTCGCCACTGACGTTCCCGTTCTGTTGCTAAATCAGC